>NC_135502.1:51816653-51841653 GCF_052857255.1 Amblyomma americanum
TTCGCTGGCCTCGGCGTGTTTCTAATTGGACGGGATATCGCAGCAGTGGCCAACAAGATGTGCGCTGACTGCTAACGAGGCTGCGAGCTACGCAGGCAGTAAATATGTCGCGACGGAAGGCGAGGAAAAAAAATGTACAAGGGTCAGCGCATCGATGCTTGGAATGAGCGTGTGGGTTACAGTCCACGGGTGTCGTGTGTATGGTCGGTCGGAGACGAAGCGGGCGCAATTTGCTCAACGGCGGCTCGGCGAGCCGCGGAAACGAGAGAGCGATTTAGCGCGGTCATACGCATCAGTTCAGGTCCCCCAGCACGCAGCGTTCGCGATGTCGGCGATCAGTGACGTTCGTTCAGATTTCGGGCCGGGATTGTGCTTAAAGTGTCAAAGTGTCACTGAGATTGCGTTCACAGCGTTCCCAGTGCAGGTTGGGTTTTTGGAGTATTAATAAATATATAAAAAGTAAGTTAATTACGGTCCAGGACACAATTGCAAAGGACATGATTTCGAAAGATCACTGAAAGAGACATATGTCCTGCCGCGGACGTAGTTGGAATGATTACCGTTAAGACGCCTATTTCCGGCGATTATGCGAAAAATCGCGGATTTGGGCATGTTTCCCAGAATTCATCTTTCACAAAATTCACCGCGAAAGCATCTTTTACACACACACTCTCTCTCTTTTATGTTCTTTTGCTACGGACTTCTACAGTAGCGACAGCACGATGAGAAACTGGCTGATTATTAGTATTTTCAAGAATTTACCACGAGGTGGTAGTTTAAGTCCTCACAAAAATTCCACAAGAAATATTATTATTACGTCTATAACTGAATCTCGAACTCTTGAGGCCAATCATAACCAAGGGCAAAAAAAAAACTAAAGGGGAATGGCACACTAAAAAAATGGTAGGGGTTTAAACTAGTTAAACCGAGTAGACATGCGAAATCCGGAGTTCATTCTTCCATTGGAGAAAATAGTTAGGCTCCGCCTTGAAATTATGACGCAATAGGTTTAGTGGGTTAATTCCCATATATGCAAAAATGATCATTCTCTTTTCAACATTCATAGATCGCGGCGAGTCCTCGTACCACCACCGGCGCAGTGGCGCAGTGGTGCAGTGGCGCAGCTATTAAGCGATGCGCCACTTCACTGACAGGTGGCTGTAGTAACCCCCGTTCCACCACTGACTGGTGTTTCCCGATGCCCAGTCCTGCTCCCGTTCACCGTTTTTTCGTTTCGGTAACTCGAGCCACTTTCTTTCCGCGCGCGTTGCATGCCCCAATGGTATGAAAAGTCGGCTTCGTCTATCAATTCATAAGCCTAGTGGGGAAGATCACTTTACCGGTATCGAATAGCTCGGGGAAAAAAAAAGAATTCATACTAAACACGTACATTGGTTCCGAATATTACGCGAGCTCTCAAGAGAAAGGATCGTGTTATATTCGTGCATCTGAATTTTCTCCTGGAAATGACACTGCCCAGCAATCACTGAAAAAAAAGCAAAGTCGTTTAGCATGTTCCACAACTGTTCAACGGGCCCAACATTCTGCAGCTACCGATGTCGTGGGCAAATTGGAGAAGAAATCTTCGATGAAAACACCGCCAACTAGCACTTTAACCCGATTAACCAACTAAGATTCGCCAAATGATCGATCGCTCGCGATTTGACAAAGCAGCAAACTCTCAGGGCGCGGGTTAGCAATTCTTGAAAGCTTGTTCGGATCCGACTTTTTCGCACTCGAAAGGCTTATATTGCAATCAATTGACCTTAGCTTCTTTTATTTCCTTCTTGAAGTACAAAGAGCCCTTCGGGTTGGGAGCCCTATCAGCCTCCAGTTTTGAACGTATGCCAGTTCTATCGTTGTTGGGTATACATAGGCAGCGAATGAGCGCGAACCAACCCTAGACGAATTTTACGCAGGCAAACGGGTGGCTATCTGGAATCGTTCCTGCTCCACCACCGCGGTCAGTAATACGTGACGTCATCATGAGATTTCTGATATTACACCACGCTGACTAAAAGTTGCCCAGTTGCATCGACAAATGCGCACAGAATAAGGAAAAGGCGGGAGCCCAAGGCGCCTGTACGCACCGCAGCCTCCATTTTTCCCTGGCTAAATTCTTTAGAGCACCATCGAATTTGGCGCTCGACATTAGTGCCTGACTTCGTTAAACGGTTATTAGCGAGCCCTATTCACAAAGTAATAAGCAAATAAAAACACCTAGTAACAGTAAAAGGGCTTGAAAAATTAGCCTCTTCCCTTTGCCCTGCGTGGATGTCATCACAGCCCGCGGGCGGTACTATTAATCAAAGTTTTCGACATTTATTTTGCCAAAAGAGTCATGGGTGGGGTTACGCATTAGGCTTTGACAGTGCTTGAAATCAGAAATCAGATTAAAAAAAAAAATGTGCAGTGAACAACGGTCATTACACGAACGTCAACCTTCAGCTCAGCGAACAATGTCCGGTCATGCTTCCAAAACATGGTAAATGAAACGGGTGAATAAATCATGCGCGAGAGATTTTACCTCAGCTTTATTTTTGGGTTTGAGAGAAGAACAAAATAGTAATGAAAACGGCGTCGCGACGTTGAAAGTGCATAACGTGGAATAGTGCTGCGACTTTAATGGCTTTTAAATTGCTTATTATGTCGTAATTCAGAGTATTGAGCTGTTATTACTGTGTCATCGATTAGTTTTTACCCTCTCTGCATGCCCGCACTGCTCCCTTGAAACCTTCAGTAGGACCTGGACTGGGGAAAAATATGGCTACTAATTGATCGGAGTCGAATGAATAATTGATTTAATGATTGGCTGCCTGACAGACCGGCAATAGATGTGAATGCGGGATATGATGATTAAAATTCTATGCTCCGTTTCATCCAGTGCAGCCTTTACAGTTGCCCCATCAGGAAGAGAGCTGGCTACATCGCTTAACGCGCTGACGAGGCGAAACGTACGAACAAAAAGGATTTTGGCCTGCTGAGACTTTTCTAAATCTACTCAACGGCGGAACGTCAGAGTTAACAAGAGCACAACATAATATACGACGTAAGTGAAATTACGAAGACGGAAATTGGACCTAATAAGGGAACAGAAAGAAATCGTTTCAAACAGCAATTTGCAATGAAAAGAAAATTAGCCTCAAGCATCTGCTCCAGCAACATCGCTTTGAGTTTGATCTGAGCGTAGAACCTATTGCTGGGGGGGTCTTAACGACCTATAGCGATGACAAAAACTGTACTGGCGCAGTGCAGCTTTGTGTCGCTAGCGCGAATCTTTTGCGACTCGGTTAAGACTGGCGTTTACATTACTGAAGCCACCACAGTGCTAGGAACACACATAGTTAAAAAAATATATAGCGCGTGCCGCAGCTTGAGTACCACCTGTATGGCACAGGTGCTACAAAGGTGCCACATGTACGACCGGACTACACAACCTTAATCCATCATTCATACATTCATTTAGAAAAACTGTCAATCCTTTTTCGGAATTTTTACAGGAGTGTGCAAAAAAAAAATAAGGTGTAAGTTTCACAAGTGTGATATTTTTATACCTCTCATCACATCGTGCTAAGCAATCAGAGCCAAAAGCTCGGCGAAAAAAAAAACGCTTATCTATAAAAAGCCTACAACTTCTTCGAAACGCTCATGTGATGTTGTATAATTCGGGACCTTTGTTTTCGGGTATAACCCGATTTGACCAGAGTTTTGCGCCGCGAGCAGATTTCTTACAAGTGAGGTTAAACACGATTTCTGCCAGACAATAAGCCCTCTAGGACCCTTATTTTCTATGTGGACAAAGCTGAAGACTTCGCGATGAATTACCGGACATCTTGTGCGGACACCCAGAGGGACGTTTTAAGTGAACTGATCATTTCAATCTTCTTTTAAGGTTTTTTGTTTATGACGGAACCTAATTCAACTCTAAGTTCAAAAAGTATGTTTCGCAAGCGAGAAGTAGAAGCGCGGGTACTGGCCGGGCGCCTTTATTGGCATCACTGTATAATCTAACACTACCGACGCTAACGGCGTCCTGCTCCAAAGCTCTTCTTTTGTTTAAACTGATCGCATTGACGTCCAATAAATGTTGTCGCAGTGTACAAAGACAGACAGGTGTTTCAAGGTCGCAAAAGTGTTGAGGACTAGTTGGTAATGCGCATGGCGAAATAAATATTATAAAGGAAAAAATAAATACGTGATTTTATGGCAGGTTTGCAGTGCAACCTGTTAGATGCCTACTGTTTACAAAACGATGTGTAAAAAGAATAGAGAGTTTTACGTCTGGCACACAAACGAGCACTTATAGCGAACTGTCTTCTGTTACAAAATATGACCCGATAAAGCCAACATTATAGAACCTTTTGCTGAATAATCCTATTTGAATCCAAATTACAGCTATCAAAAAACCGCCCGATTTTTACACGTCGAATTACGGAAGAAGTAAAACCTAAAGAGGAAACGTCCTGTGTATAACTGTCAATGTCATTCCAACTTTCTCAAGTACGACAAACGAAAATTGAAATATACTCTTTAAAAGTTACCGGAACTAGAGGTTATACTTGAAAACGATCGATGGGCGTTTTTTTTTTTAAAGCATATCAGAATCCTTCATTGATAAACGTATTGAACGATGATACTTTTGTTTCGTAAGAGACGAACCAGAATGGGCAATACCGTTTGCTCTGCGATTTTCTTCTTTAATTCCAAAACTTGCCATGCGAGATAAGAGGAGGCAGATCATGCTGCCTATCCTCTACGAGAAGCCTTATTGGCTCAGCCTCTAAGCGTTTCTCAGCGAATGATTTGTGTCCGCCAATATGTCGCAGTGAGAGAGAGACATCCTAAATTAATTTTTCGTGATTGCTACGAAACAGTTTCGGCTGGAGAGTTGCTGACGTCGAGGAGGTCTCGAATGCAGTAGTGATGCAGCGTACGCGCTCGGTAAGGAATGCATATTAAGAGGAAGCGATATATCATCCACCCCCCGTGCATGCATACCTAAACTGCGGCCATAAATTTTCAACCTCCATCGATTTTAATATGCGAAAAGGAAGGAAAGAGGGCATTGGAAGGAACCGAAATGACCTGCGGAAGTATTAAGTCCGCATCTTCCTACAACAGGTCACAAAAATAAAAGGATTGTTACGGAAGCTGGGCAACAAAAATGCCTTAAAGGAACAATGAAACAAATTGAAGCTATCTTTTATCAATAAATTTCCGCACAATGAGGGCGAACACGTTGCTCCCACGGAAAAATCAGGTCAGATAATGTAAATAAAATTGAAATGCAGCTGTCCACATTTTCAGTCCATTTCGCAACAAAAATACAATAACTCGGTATAGCTTTTTTTTTCTGTATGCATCCGACAGGCTAGGTACGTTACCATTCACTTTAAAACAGTGGCGACGGAATCCTTTTTCGGTGTAGACGGCATGAATTTGAATCGAGTGAAAATTTGTAAATGGAAATTACTCATTAATAAATGCGTCTTTCAATGGCGGACAAACATCTCATAAGCAGAAAGAACCACACCCCCCATGAATTCCTTCTGAGATGCGCCTCAATAAATATTTGTTCACTCTCTCAAACATTGAATTGAGCATGTCCTCTGTGCATTTTCTACAGAATCGCTCGATCACAGAGCAATGAGTGCTTTAAATGAACGGCCTATTCTGCATGCGCTCCACATCAAATAGTTCACACCTGCGAAGTTATGTGACAACCGCCAACGATAAAATAAAAAGTGAGACAATCCGAATAAAGTAGTCTGCACGGACCTGACATGTTAGAAGGTAAAGGAGATAGTGACAATTCAAGCATACAAGATGGGTCTTGCTTGAAATAGTGCAATTATTCCCTCCTTCTCTCCCTAACTAACTAACTAACTTGCTAACTTGCTAGCTAACTAACTCACTCACCCACCCACCCGCTCACTCACTCACTCACTCACTCACTCACCTCACTCACTTCACTCACTCACTCACTCGCTCACTCACTCACTCACTCACTCAATCACTCACTCACCCACTCACTCACTCACCTCAGTCACTCGCTCACTCACTCACTCACTCACTCATCTTACTGACTCAAATCACTCTCACCTCACTTCCACTCACTCACTCACCTCACTTACTCTAACTCACTCACTCACTCACTCACTCACTCACTCGCTCGCTCACTCACTCACTCACCCACTCACCCACCCACTCACTCACCTCAGTCACTTCACTAACTCACTCACTCATCTTACTCACTCAAATCACTCTCACCTCACTTCCACTCACTCACTCACTCACCTCACTTACTCTAACTCACTCACTCACTCACTCACTCACTCACCTCAGTCACTTCACTAACTCACTCACTCATCTTACTCACTCAAATCACTCTCACCTCACTTCCACTCACTCACTCACTCACCTCACTTACTCTAACTCACTCACTCACTCACTCACTCACTCACCCACTCACCCACCCACTCACTCACCTCAGTCACTTCACTAACTCACTCACTCACTCGCCTCACCTCACCTCACGAACGAACGAACGAACGATGAATTCCACTGCTATTGGATTCCTCTGGAATCCCAATGCCGGGCCTGAGAAAACGCAAGGCAGCCGGTGCGAAATATACCAATTTCGACTGCACCAGGCGCAGAGGCAGTCCTCATTTTTCGCCCACCACTGCACTGGGAGGAGTGGTACTGAATGCGATGGTGACGACAACAAAGAGGTCTCTGACCGACCCCGGCAATGAAGACACCGTTAACGACATTCCTTTGTTAGCGCCTGGGCTTCTGAACTCGATTCGCAGGGAAGCCCCAGGGAGGCCCTAGCGAGGCGTGCAAGAAGGAAGGCCCGGACGACGCCCCCCGAACCCCAAGGCGACGCCGCACGGACAAAGGCGGTGAATGCACTGCGCCTTGCCGCGATGCCAGAGCGTAGTGCCCCCTCGCCAAGGTCCCAGCAGAGGAAACGCTCGTGTGCGTGCACGCTATCGCGCTCGATAAAAGGCCGACTTTACGAAGCAGCTTGCAAGCTCGGCGGGGCTGATAAGTAAGGCATTTTGCTGGAATTAGAAAAAAAAACACAGGGTTGTCTGCAGTTTTTCTGCTTGCTCTGTATTATGCATCACAATGCATCTATTTGCTATGAAGCGCGAATATATATATATATATATATATATATATATATATATATATATATATATATATATATATATATATATATATATATATATATATATATATATATATATATATATATATATATATATATATATATATATATATATATATATCTTTTTGAACAATCCAGATGGGAAATGTGGGGAAGGGAAAAGAGAGAAGGTTGAAAGAGTCTCGTCTTTACTGATTAGAAATATCTTAACAAGAAGAAAAAACAGCCAAATAGAACAAAACCTCGCTAAACGTTCCCGCCAAATTAGAAATACCTTTAAAGTCTTCGGCATGAGAAGAGCATCAAAACCGTCTTCATCAGCCTAGCTCCTCCACTGAAGGACAAAGGCCTTCCCCTATGATCTCCGATTAACCGCGTCAAGCACAATCTTTGGCCACCTCTTCAGCGCAAACTTCTTAATCTCATCGGCCCACCTAACTTTCGGCCGCCCCCTGCTACGCTTGCCTTCTGATGGAATCTAGTTCGTTGCCTTTAACGATTGCCGGTTATTTCGTCTTCCCATTACATGCCCTGCCTTTTAAACCTTCAGGTTTCAAGCCTTTTCATTAGCCTCCTAATTTCTTCCGGTACTAGAAAGGTTATTAAGCTATCTGTGGGTAAAAAAACCAACTAAATGCACGTGATTTTAATTATTAAATAAACCAAGAGCTAAAAGGTAATAATGAATTTTTAGGCTTTTATAAAGACTGGCTCGCATGGATAAAAACAGAATGAAACGCAGAAGTGAGTGCCGGAAGGTACAGCTCCAAGAAAAGGATCGAACAAGCCATAGAGATTCAAATAAATCATACGAATAAATTCCTTTTATATTATCTTGTGAGCGATAGCTTTGATAGAGCAGGCAGATGTTTTTTCTGCTATTCTTTTTTGACATGCCAAAGACTCGGCCTCTGTATTAATGATTTCGGTTTGGCATCGCGGGGTTTTCGTAAGAATCTCGAAGCGGTTAGCATAGTTTGTTGTTGTAAGAATGATGTTTTGAGACACGCACATGATTACAGTTCTAGATAAGCATCAGCGAGCTGTCGGCCTTACTGAGCGCAACGACGGGCTATACAATCCAAAGTAAGGCTTAAGTACAAGTCATCTATTTCCCACGACTTTATCGCAGGAAAAGACTGACAGAAATAGGAACACCCACTGCAGAACTACAACTAGCCAGAGAGAGACAGAAAGGAATTTTAATGAGGGGAAAGCCAGCCAGTCCTGCGAAGGATCAAACTGGTGCACATCCATTACAGTTGAGCTAGTAACTCTTCACTAGACCTCTAGACTGAACTGCGAAAAAATGAAGGCCAGCCCAAAGGTCAACATGCAAAGAAATGGAAGTCAGTTCAGGCAGTGTGAGAACTGCAGGCCACGGCAGAATAAGCAAATTTGATAACGCTTCAAGACCTTGTGCGCGGAGAATTCGCTTGCACGCGGGAGAACTCAATCGAACTTGATTTCCCGAATTCGTTCTTTCGAAGTTGTGGCAACGTTTTCTTTCGCCTATGTGCACTTTTCTCTACTCATTCGTCGTATTAGGCGAGAAGGAATAGCAGGATCTGAAAATGGATGCCAACATTTTCTCACGTCATATATAAACACAAAAAAAGTCTTCGTCACGCTGTGGGCTTAATTCGCTGCTTCTACTGCTGCAGCTGAGGACGATAATTATGTGAAGATAATATACGTTTTTAACGTGTGTTACGTACTATGCCATTTAAGCAAGTAACGAAGGGATATTCAAGCTGCGTTCTTATAACACATAGAAATGAAATACTTTTGAATGTTATTCGTGAGAAAAGCGATGGCAACTTGGGAACACTTCAACTTTAAGTAAACCCCAACGCGAAACTCATTCAGTGCACTCAGGCACTCAGCCCGCATTACCAGCGCCTAACCGATCTGCAGACAAGCCTCCGCGTAGCCTCCTTTCTCAAATCCCTTCCGCCCACAATAGCCCCATGATAAAGCATCACAGTGGCCCACGCGCACTCAAATCAGGCGGCTCGTGCCTGATGATTTGTAGGTTTGCCGGGTCGCTTGCTCTAGGATGCACCCCGCCGCCACCTCGGCCCCGTATGCTTACAACAGCGCTGCCGGGCTGTGCATAGCGCGAATCCCTCGTGGCAGATTTTCCATTTGGGAGCCTAGCGGTGATAGCATCAGCGTAGCGGCAGCGGCTCAACGAGAGGCCGAGCCTCGCTGGTTGGCTAGCCACAGCCATAGCCGTAGCAAGAGCCCTAGAGAGGCAAGCGGCGATACGGAGCTTGCCGGCAGCACGCCACATAGCCTCCGTCCGCTGTCGCGTCATTCATCATCGGGTCCAAAGGGGCGCAGCCGGGCTTGCTTCATTTTAATGGGCGCGCTCTGCCGGCCCCGGGCATGCGTGACGTCGACGACGAGTCTTTCGGCTCCAGCCACTCGTTGAGATTAGAGCTGTGCGCTCTGCGGCCAGAGAGAATGATGCGCGAAGCTCGAAGGGGGCCTCCTTCTCCCGGGTAGTGGCAAGTCTGAAAAGGCCACGACGCTCACGCCGCCAAGCTGGCGAGCACGCTAACGCACGCCCGGCAAAGCTGCGCTGCCCCCCCCCCCCCTTACTCCTTTTACTGTTTTATTTTTCTAGTACGATTCCGTCGTATACACCCAAAGCGCTTCGTTCAACACAAAAGCTGAGAGTTCGGGCTGGTGTTTCTAAAGACGCCTTCTTCAGCTGTACTGGTGCAAACTCTTTTAAAATGATCGTGAGAGCAGCAGAGACTTCGAAGAAAATTTAAAAAAAAATATGAAGCGGCGGCATACGCGTCCACTTCTTTTCGTAGCCAGCCAGGCGGAAACAAGACAGCCGCTCCCTTTATGGCGCTCTTTCATCGTCCGTACATTCTTAATTGTGAGAGAATAAACGCTCAACAATTCGTTCTTCTGGCGCGAGACGTGACAGTTCGTCGATGAAGGCGAGCGTGCATTACTAGGACGTTGCGTAGACTGCGAAAGCCGGCTAATGAGATGCTTTCACCAAGGGCTTATTGAACTACGGGCGCAGTCCTCGTAGACAAGTACAAAAAGAAGCGCGCCCATGAAACAACGCGTTATTTCATACTTTTAAATGAAAAAGCGAGACGCATTGATGAGCTGAAGTGTGTGCCATAGAGTCCTTACTAGCTAACCTAAAAAAAAAAATTCTACACACTCAGTTTGCGCTGTGCTAGCATGAATAGAGGTAAAAACAGATGCTTCATATCGCACATTCGACCCGATCTGCAAAACACGCCAGAAGCGAGGGTGAATTAAAAGTCAGTCCCCTTCTTCTTTCAGAGCACAGTGTACCTTCAGGTTTCCCTCAAAAGACGCATTAAATCAAACGAGGCAGCCATGTCGCCCTGCACTCTCCGCGGGGAGAATTAATTTGCTAAGGAAACGGCCCGTCCCCCACGAGATGAGCCATCGTCATTAAGCGGGCGATTATTTTTGACCGGAGGACAGACAGCGTGCGGCAAGTGACGAGTACGCAGCTCCACTCGCCCCCCCCCCCCCACCCTTCCCCCGTCTCTTCCACCCCGTTCCGCTCCTCTCTCTAGCACCCCCCTTCGCGCAATAACACACTCCTTGCGCGAACGTGAAGAGTCGGCAACGCGCGCGAGCGCTAATGGGCCCACACGGGATGCCGCGTTTGCCTTCCAATATTTCTCCCTTATTGCAGCCGCCTCCGCTGCCGCTGCGACTCTCAAGCCTTATCAATTCGTGCCGCCGGTGCATTCTTTTCTCTCCTCCCCGTAATCGAGAGTAATCGACCTCGGTGCCAATGCGCGCTGGGGCGGCAAAGACGAAAAGGAACCCCAGGCTTTGCCCTGACTTCTTTCTCGTGTTGGAGAGAACGAAAAAGAGGAGAAGGGGGGGGGGGGGGGGCTGCAATCCGTGCCGTCATTCCAAGCTTCCACGGAGCGCTGATCAAAGAGTCTCCTTCCCGCCCACTCATTTCTTCCTGCATCCTCCAAAGCTCGCATGGTCGCCGAATCGGAAGGGGGCGGCGGGCTTGAAATGAACGCCCGGTGCTCTGACTGCGTGCGAGGAACGCCGATGGAGAGAGCCTCGCTGCAAATCAAACGGATTCGAGGAGGACGACGCAGAGCATTGACTCGGTGGCCGGCGCATGGAGGCAGTGCGCGGAAGCCGGATGAATCAATGCGTCGCCTTGGCAACTACTGATGTAAACCGGGTCTGTTAACGATATGATTAAGCGGAGAGCGCGCGCTAGTAAATGAGCTGCACGTTTCAAGGAGTTAAACATTTGCCCCTGTCCGAACCGACCCGGCTCTGTGACTTGTTGTTAGCAGTCTGAAATGAGGTCTGCTCCACCTGTCGCATTAAGGGACAAGTCATGCAAGTCTAAATGAGTGGAATGTTCCGCGTAGTTT
This sequence comes from Amblyomma americanum, assembly GCF_052857255.1. Taxonomy (NCBI): domain Eukaryota; kingdom Metazoa; phylum Arthropoda; class Arachnida; order Ixodida; family Ixodidae; genus Amblyomma; species Amblyomma americanum. The sequence continues at coordinate 51,828,255 of NC_135502.1, forward strand.
CGAGTGGTATAGCAGGCGGAATAGTTTGACTTGTGCGCTGGTAATTGTCAACATTGCAGTGGAGATCCTCAATTAGCTTGACTCCCCAGTAACATAGCTGGGTAGTTGTAAGGAATGTCGGAGTAGGCGCCTCTCTGCCTGGATATCGCAGATGCCGAGTTTCAATCCGCATTCAATTCCCTTCGTGGAAGCCGCTCTTCCATGAAAATGAGGTGGAAAAGTAAATAAAAATGGCAAGACGGAAACGTTTTGTTTGCCCAAGTGAAAGGAAACTTGATGGACAAAAATACACCTGTCTCATCTGCGACTGCCTTCTCACTGAAGCAGTTTTGAAGTATGGCCCGAAGGGAGCGCATAACAAATGCGACAGGTTTGAAATCAAGAATTCGAAGGAAGCCCGTCTGGTCGAGATGGAGCATCACGAAAAATAAACGACGCCGAACAAAAGAAATTGAGACGTTTCGGCTCCCACACGCGAACCTTGTTCACAATGAGGGCGAAACGTGGAATCGTCGCCTGGAGTACGGCGTCCGACAGATACCAGACACCTTGCGTACACTGGGGGCGGATTACCGTCGTTGCGGTTCAGGTTTGAAGAAAGCGAAATTAACTGTCACTTGTGAAGCGCCGTGTTGCACACACTGACTGCATAGGCTCGTGTGAAATCGATATGTGCAATGAACAGCCGTTTTGAGTCATATTTCAAGACAGAGAGAGAGAGGAAAAAAGAACTCCCTAATGAGAAAACACCAAGTGTGGTATTTCAGGAAATTAATCCGGTGCCTACCAACCCAGCGCCTCTCTCTGTCTTCTTTTTTCCACTTCCTCATTCACTCCATCCCTCACGGCGCGGTTGAGGCGTACACAGGTAGTGAGGGAGCTACTGCACCCTCCGTTTTCGCATAACCAACCAATTTCTTTATTATTAGACCTTTCTTGCTCAACCAGACTTTCTGGTACGTGGTCTCAAGCAGAGAACTGTGATCGAGACTGCGCGAGGGTGGCCTGGATATGCGGGCAGTACCAGAATGCATTCTTATTAGACCACGCGTGTTCTTTGACGTTTAGGGTTCTTTAGCGCGCATTGACACCAGGTGGTCTAAATAAATCCGTAGTCCTCTACTTAATGGACTGCTCCTTTCTCCTGCTCTTTAATCATTTACGTCTAGATTGAAACAGTTAGGTGCGCTTTTCTTACTCAGAACTCACCCCCGTGTCAAACCACATGGCGACCATTACAGACGGGCTGCTCTATTTCACCCTACTGTCTTTCATGCTTTCACCCCAGCTTCCCTCCTCATTGCAACAACTGTGGCGTGCACAGATCCACACTTTTCCACTACCTTTGGGAATGTCCTTGCCCACAGGCAGTACCCCCTCCTCTCCCACCATCATCCCCAATCCCACTCATTCTTCCTGGGAGGCTGCTTTACGGACCGCTCAGCGCGCCGGCAGAGTGGGTCGGGCTTTATGTGAAGCATAAGCCCGTGGACTCCTGGACCAGTATGAAACCACCGTAGAAGATTTCTTTTTTTTTTCGTCTAATAAAAGTTGTTCCCATCCATCCATCCACCAGTGGCGACTACTGCGCGCAGCACACAAAGTTACCATGGAGACCACCGGAGAATTATGTCTGACCTCAAAACGCTTCTTACCCTAACCGAATCCCAGAAACATTGCCTCGGGTTTCTGTTTTCCTTTTCCTTCAATGAAAGGCTATGCACCGACCGCGCGGGCGGTGCAGTCGTATGTCGTCGAGTTAGGGTCGACACTGCCGCCAGGACAGGGCGTCCTCGTCAGGCACGAACCGCTAAATGGCGTCGCCGCAAAAAGAAAAAAAAGAAGAAACGAAGGAACGAGATCAGAGCGAGTTAGGTGACTGCCTGTCACCGTAAACCTGCAGCATGGTTACGGGAAAGAGTCAGCAGTGCAGACGAACGCCAGAGAGGAACAACGTTGGACGAAAGGCAGGGGCTCCGACGAGCATGCCCCGCATAATTGCTGGGCCAGACCTTGCTTGGCCTGCTGGCTGTACGTCTTCCGTTATTTTCGTGCAGTTTGGTAGAAGCTGCGGCAGCTCGGCGGTGCGTTGGGAAGAGCGACGCCGCTGTACCTCGGGGAGTGTTCTTTTGCTGTTGAAGCCCACGCAGTTTACCTTCACTGCTCTTAAGCTATTCGCTTTTCTTTTCTTGAAGCGCACGGAAACAGTACGGAGCCGCAGAGAAGGATATTACCTGCACCTGGTTAACACATGCTGCCTCCTAGATGGACAATGAGGAGAAGTTGGATTTGACTTGAATCGATAATATAAAGCGTTCTATTCGCGAAGAGACCACTCTAATAAAAACCGGAAATTTAAAGCTGTAAAAGAGAGAGAGAGAAATAAATATGGGAGTTGCAATCACCGGCCGATATGTCAAGTAAGCAGCTTGCTTCAACATAATTTTTTTTTTTTCGTTAATCACATAGGCTACGCTTCAACACAGTTTATTTCAAAATGGCGGTAACCCGTCTTCTTCTGTAAGGGCGTCACGGGTTGGAATCAACAGATGGGGCGATTTTTAAATCCAATTTTCTGGACGATAAATGTGCAATTTGCTGCCGGGCAGTCGTCAACGTAGCCAGACAAACAAGTTTTACTAAAAAAAAATAATTCGATGAAGCTGAGCTCAGTGTCCCTTTAACCACCGGTGAAAGTAATTGCACTATGTGCGAGAAATCTGCCTGATCTTTACGCGCAGTCATTCTCCGAGAAGGCGACTCCCTTCCGCAGAGCTTCTACTAATCGGTGGCATATGTTAACATAAAATGTACACTCAAAGAACTATTTCGAGGTTCCATATACGCATCACCCCCATGAAAAAGAGTAACAACGTTCCCGAAGACCGCACGGAGAATGTGCTATAGGCCATCTCTGAGCATAATGACTTGGGTAAAGATTAATGACGGTCTGGCGTAACCGAAAAAAAAATGGCGGTGGATTAGCTCTGGTTAAACCTGGAGTGACGCGGTAGCTACAGCTCGCCGAGTGGAACTCGCTCAGTTGAATTGCAAAGTCAGTCTTTCGCCGCTCCTTTTCGCTGGGGGTTCCTTCAGCTTCGTCCCACTTGACACGACGCATGCGCACAGCTGTGGCAGCTCGGTTTCGCCGGCACGCCACGGCGCCGGCAGCAGCAGCTGCTCTGCATCACGTGGCTGCTCACGTGGCGAACCACGTGATCAGCCACGGCGCCGTGCCGCCGGCAGCTCCTCCGCACCACGTGACCAACCACGTGGCGGCGCAGCTACGGGGTGGCGGTGCAGCCAGTGTGGCGGCGCCGCCACGCTGAAGGCTCGAAATGATACCGTAATGTAGCTATCGCTACAAAACGAATACCCTCTTCACTCTATAAGCTCCGCCGTGACGATTCCTCCTTCTCCACAACACTCTCCTGTAGCTATGTAGGGCCGCAAATAAAAAAAATTGGCAATGGTTTAGCTTTGGTTAAACCTGGAGTGACGCGGCAGCTACAGCTGGCCGAGTGGAACTTGATCACGTGGACAAACACGTGATCAGCCACGGCGCCGCGCCGCCAGCAGCTGCTCCGCACCACGTGACCAACCACGTGACAGCGTGGCGGCGCAGCCACAGGGTGGAAGCGCCGCAACGCTGAAGGCTCGAAATGCTACCGCAATGTAGCTATCGCCACAAATATGACGCGACGTTTTCGTTCACCTTCAATACCGTTTCCTGGCGGCGCTGTACAGCTACGCATAATTAACATCAAAAGGGAAAGTCACGGCTGTAAGGCTCTCCTAAAAGGGGAGGCGTTGCGGGGGGGGGGGGGGGGGGAGGCAGGAGGTATGACTGCATTGTGTCCCCGATGAATGCGTGGTCACGCCACTTCCCCAACTGTCCTCAGAGCACGCTGCACCGAATACTCTTCTGCGCACACGTGTTTTGCAAACGAAAGGAAAAGAGAAAAATGGATGAAGGCGACAGGGCCAGTGAGGACAAGGACAGCGGCCTAGATCACAATATTGTGGCCTAGCCGTACAAGGTGCACGCGTCTGAGGAAAGACAGTTCCTGGAAAGGAACTGGCTCTGGTCGCCATGTCGCAGGCCCCGCTGTGACGACGCTCCCGACGCTATAATTTCCGATCTCCGCGGGTCGTTCTTGGTGGGCACGGACATCGTCGGCACGCGATCCAATTTCCGCGCCGGTCGATGGTTGCTACTCCTGCGCCGTGTCGGGGCTCCTTTCGCCGCCTCGTGCTTTCTGGAGACTGTCCCTCGGTCTGCATCTTGTTTTTGCTTTGTCGCTTGTTCCTTATATAGTGTGTTTCACCTAGACAAAAATAAAAATGCCGCTATATGCCTGCAGCAAGCATGCCGTGCGAGTTTACGAGCACTTTTCTTCTGATGTTTCTTTTCGATCCTTTGGACGCTTTTCCGCCTTTGTCAGCTTGTGTTTGACTTCGAGCTACGTTTGCGAAGCTCTTTTAGTACTTCCTAGCAACGTCGGGAAGCGGTGCGAACATGATGACGCCCGCAACGTAGGTGGCAGCGCCTTTGCGTTCGTTTAGCTTTTGTTTTTGATGGGAATAAAGAGAGAAGGAAAGTGTGGTTTGCGGTACGTAAGAAATCAACCGCCCTGCGGGACGGGACGGTGGCGAGAAACAAGCTGAACGCAACGTTGAGTTTTTCATCTAGCTCTGCAGCAACTCAGCAAACAGCGGGGAAATAGGCTGCGCTCATTCTTTTTATTGTTCTGTACTGTTTCCATAAATACTAGTCAAATACCAAAAAAGGCATGCACTAAAGGAAAGTGATCTTGGTAGGCTTGTTTATGCTGCGTGGATCTGGGGAAGAACCGCGCAAGGACGACACCGAGGCAGAAAAGGCAAACATGGTGTTTTTAGTTTGTTAGTTTTTTTCTCTGAGTCGTCCCTGAACAGTTCCCTCTTCAGTATGAAGCGAAATTTCGTAATACTCAGTTGAGTTGAACGGAAGGTCTGAATGTCGTAAGCTGAATGAAAGGTCTGAACATTGTAAGATGAACGGCAAGAGCTAATTTTCGGCTCTTGGTACAGACTCCTTCGGGATCGATTGATCGATCGATGTAGTTATTTATTTATTGACTAAATGTTTGATTGAAGCAACGGAAGCGCGTCTAGCTCTGGCGATACCGTGACGGTATTAGTATTGTCATCGTGGCGGAGACGCCTCCGGGTCTGGCCAGGAGTGACAGCCAGTGATTCAGACCCCCTCCACGCTGGAGGGAGACATCTCGCATTAAAGCGACAAGCTTGGTTTCTCAATGGCGGCCGCTAAATAGGCGCAGATCCTTTCCCTGCGTCTTGGTAGCATTGACATTTTTAGTGGCAGACGCCGGCATGCTTGCGGTGCCATGGAATTCTGCACGGTATTCTGCATGGCAGCCTGCGCCGGACCCTCATCGAGCGTAACATCAAGGTTTCATAGCACGGAATGAAAGACATCGAACCTGTAGTTAAAGGGTCCCGATCGATTTCTTCCGCTCACATTTCTTTAACATGCACCAAAGTCTTTCGATGCAGTTCTTCTTGCGTGTCGCCTTCTTTAATCCGATACTACTTTTGCCAGGTCTCAAACCCGCGACCTTGCGCTCATATGCAGAGAGCAACACGAAGCAGGCAAATGTCGCGTATTAGAGATGACTGCGTCTTCTCGTCTTCAGCGCCGGAAGTGGATTACCCTGCCTCAAGCAAGCACACAAGATGCCGGTGTTGTTGGAGAGGTAGAAACGCATTTTCTTCTTTTTTCTTCTCGCGTGAGTCGAATTCGCCGTCTCTTCAGCTTCTCAGAGAAAAAAAGAGTTTTTTTTTTTTTTACGATTGGTTCGAGAATGAGCCAGAAGAGGCTCTGAGAAGATAATGGCCCGAGTGCGCCAGAGCCGAGGAATGAATTAGGACAGAGGGAAGTGTGCAGGGGGGTCTGAAAGCACAGAAACAGAGAAAAAGAGAGAAAAAAGAGAAACTAAAAAAAGAAAGGAGCCCGTCTTTACGCACGGAGAAACGAAGCTGCCGCGATACCGACACGTACGAACACAAGCACGCGCGTGCTACAATGCGCGCATACACGCACACACACATGCACGACGTGCAAAAGAAAGGTCGAGTTGGGCTGCCGCTATTTCGCGCAGATAAGGAAAAAAAGGGAAATAAAGGAGGAAAATAAAACAACAAAAGAAGAGGAATATTTCGCGCGCGTCACATTCGTGCGCTCGCGCCCTCTGGCGAAATGGAATTGCTTCGAGATAAGGCGAAGTCCTCAGTCGTTTGTGAATCGTAGATGAGATTTCACGAAGAAAGCTTCATTTGCGCCGGCGAGACCCGGGGGGGCTGCGCGTGAGCGCGCGTCAAGGGCGCGCGCACCATTCTCGCTCAGCAAAGAATAGTCGGGCCTTCCTTCCCCTTCCCTCTCTCCTCCCACACTCGCCCTCCCTCCTTCTCCCCGCCCCACTCCTCTCACACTCCTTTCTCTTTCTTCCGCACACACTCTCGGGCCACGAGCAACTTCTGCTGCGCCGCTGAAAAAAACGACGACACCGCCTCGTATGCTTGCCGAATTTCCTGCACCTCATTTCCACACTCTATGATCCACACGCGACGACTTTGTCGTTTCAACGTGAATGCAACAGAAAAAAAAAACAGTATAATCGAACAGAACGTCTTGTGTACCCGTTGCGAAGCATGTTTTGTTGGCGCTGAGGTGCGTGCCAAAGAGATGTGCCGTGCTTTCGATGGCCTTGCCTGCCACCACGGCGCTGCTAACGCCTCCTACCGGCTTCCACTTCGCGGAACACGGGCCTCCTTTCAGGACCACGTGGGTGATGCGGAAGTATCGGGATGAGAGAAATTTTCGCATTGGAGATTGCGCTCGGAGAACGTGTCTCGTGGATGCCACCTGCGCTTTCTGAGGGTTTTAGCCGCCATCAGAAACATGTGCGACGCGAAGGAGAACGGACGTTTAATTCTTGAGAGTATCGACTGCTCGATTTCTGCCTTTGGAAACTTCGTGGCAAAACGCCTTCCTTTATATTCTCTTCATCCTAAGCTCTCGGCTTGTTGCCTACGTAAGACGGCGGAGGAGCGGTCGACACCATGCAGTCGAGTCTCACCCAGTGGATCTAGTAAGGATCCGGGAGTGTTGCCTAGTGTATGACAGGCTGTAGAAACTTTCGGAATTGTGGTGAGCGCGTTCTTTGCACTGAGTTTGCTAACCAGTCCACAGCTTGGCAAATTCAGCTGTATTCACTCCAGCGGAAACTGCTGGGTGTCGGGTTTCGGAAGCAGATCGTCACAGTTCATTTATATGTTCTGAAAGGAGCACAATGTACCGCGAGATTGAAGGGCACCGCGCAAGGAATATTGTTATGGACGTAGTTAGTGTAAAAGGACACGAATCGTCAGTATCATCAATAGCCCTATTAAGTTTACTGTTGGACAAATGTCTTTTCCATTGACCTGTAAGTGACCCTACCCGCGGCCAACCTATCCTGGTCAACTTCCGAACCTCAATCGCCAACCTGACTTTCTGTCGCCACCACCTGATACGTTTGCTATCCCTTGTAATCAACTGTAAAGAGTAACTCATCTTCCGGAATACAAATATAGGACAGATGTGCTCGCATTATGAATATGCATTTTCTTTTCTCTCAACAAAGAGGCCTAACAATTCATTAAAGACCTCACTGCGCAATTTTCTAACAAAATAAGGTTGTTCTCAATCTGCTAACTTGCAGAGCAAAAAATGACACGTTAGTAAGGTTCACCAAGCTGCGCAAAAGACTTCCAACTACTCGTGCCGTACTTCGACGACAACAAGAAATGAATCACACCTAACTAAGTCTGTGCAAAGCAACATGTTACAAATCTAGTCCCAGAAAGATTTCGTACAACTACCTTCGTATAACGGGAGGAAAAATCTTCAGTACAAGCTTACAGTCCTCTCACAACGACTAGAACGTTTGAACAGTTCTACTGGCCTGTGGCGAAAGAGTACCACACAGCTCCCACTTAATTTCTGGGACGAGTCGCAACATATCATTATTCAAATACTTAAAGCCACCCAGAGTTTCAAGCCACCTTTCCAGCCACGTTTATAACCGGCGTTTCTATAGGTGTGCAGATCCGCCATCCTGTACGGCGCTCTTCTGCGCTAAGACATGGATCACCTCTCAAGCACGTTGTCATGTCGCGGTCTGTTTCGTTACAGGTACAAGTGCCAAGTACAGGTATCAAGATTCGTCGACGAAAAAAAAAGTTCGTGCTCTGCGTAACGGCCAGGCGCACCAAACATTGCACTGCTCTCGGAGAAGACAGTCGGGAAGCAGTGGAGGGCGGTCCTATGTTTGTACAATCAATTTTCCAATTTTATTTTTCTATTTAACAACTGGAACTCCTTTCTCTCTCTCCAAATATGGGTCACCGTAGTTTTTCATCGACACTCTCTCATTTAAAGAGACCCCCCTCCCTCTCCATTGAATTCCCGTGGCACAACCACGCCAGACAAAACGCTCAGTGCTAGATAACTTAAGCGCTGACGTCCTGGCATTCTCGCAGTCATTATATTGGTGCTGATGGTGTGTGTGCCTTACAGTGTATGGTGTGTGCCTTACAGTGAGCTGCATATGCCAAGGAGTGGTGCAGCAAAAAGCGAAGAATACCAACCATGACAGTCTCGCAATGTCTGACCAATCACCCTTGCGGCGCGTTGCAAGACAAACGACAAAAGAAGAAGACACAGATGAGCGCGCGGGTTTAGTGCCTAGAATCTATAATGCGGGCGAGCGCTGTGTCTGTGTTTGTCTGTGTGTCTTCTTTCGCAGTGCGTCTTGATTTCGCGCTGTTCCATCCACACCGAACCTTTGCCGATTTGCCCAGCTTTTCGCCTTGCTTCTGTAAAGTTCTGCAACTCTGGTTTTATGCTCTGTATTTTTAATGAACTTTATAATAGAAGAGCACTCCTTCGCCGCTGGAAAGATATCGAAGCGGCACAAAAGCGGCTGCGGAGAAGTCCGAGCAGAGTCGCATATTTCTCCATTCCGACTCGGGAGAGAAAGTTCTGGCTAGAATACAGCGGTCGGGGCCGTAATCAAGAAGAGGGAATGGGCGGATAAGAAAGGGGGGGGGGGGGGGGTGTAGGAGGCATAAGCGTGCAGAGAAGGCGGCATAGCGATGAGGAAGGCCTAACGACCCTGCGAAACACTTGCGAAAGCGACTCATTTCCAGAGCGCAAATTATTTCGCCGCCGTGCTCATCTGCAACTTAGTCGGTCTGCAGTTAGTTGGCCCAGCGAAATGAGGGGAAAAAGAATAAAAAAAAGAAAGCTGACTCAGCTGGAGGCTGCGCTAACACTCGGAGAGCTTCTCACACATTAAGTTCGCGGCGCGCCAGTGCCGGCTCTACCGAGATGATGCATTTTTTAAAAGATAGTGGGATGGTTGGGAGGTGTGTTGCTAAGTGTTCATGCCGGCTGAGCCTGTTGTAAGTCTTCCAACCACGTGCCCTGGCTCCTGAGGAAGCAGTTTCTTCACCCCCGTCCTCAGCCAACACTGGTTTCGTTAGTATTCGCCACACCATTCCTTTATTGCGGACAGTTTCTCGTCTGTTTTCTTTTTTGTCGTTATTTTTCCGCACGCCACCCAATAAGAGGCGCAAGCTGCCGCGATTCGGGCCCTGCCAGCTGGATCCCAAAGCCACACTATGTATATTATCTATCTGTATCAGCCGCGCGAACACACAACAGGAAGAAGAAGGAGATTTTTTTTTTTCCCACATGTCATTCGTGCTTCATTTCATAAAATTCATTGTAGAGTGTAATTTTTATTATCTTTTGATGCCCTGGACAACGTGTGGGTCCCAGTTAGTTCGCGCGCCTTGATTACTCCCCCTGGTGGGCTTTTACCTGGTGTGTGTATAAGTGCGGGCTCAGTCTCTTTTTTTTTCTTCAAATAAAGGTTGCAAGTTCAGCGCTCTGTATTATCTTCTTCTTGTTCCTGTTTTGTGTTCGTGCTGCTGATACATATGACTCGCAACCCACTAGCCCGGTAGATGGTGTAACCATAGAGTTTCTTACTATTAACTAGAGGGAAAGCTGACACCCTGCCAATGATAGTCTGCATTGAGCTTCCTGGGATCACCTCAGCCACCATGGGCGCTCTAAGTATCATGGTACGGAGAGCTACCGACTGCAGAGCCACAATTTTTGGCCAATAAATAATGCAAAAATAAACGTTGTTCGATAATCAAGAATGTCGTAACATTCAATATCCTGTCTAAAAATTGCAACAAACGAGCAGAAAAGCATGTAAATGTAAAGTTTGCCCAAAATAAGCGCTGGCTTGCTCTTCTATTAGCCAATTATTGCAGACCACAAAAGCCAATATTTCGTGCTTAACAGGCGCACTTTTAAAAAGAAATATATTTTCGAAAGAAATGTGGCCGCTTTAACACTTTAAGAGGTTTTTTTTCATGGCATTTCGGAAAACAAAACATTTTATTGGCGTCGTGTGCTCATGCGTTTTCGCTACTATGGCTTTTGCGCACTACGTTCGCGCAAAGTCTTCTGCGCGCGGGGCGCGCCGTGGACGGAATGGGAAATCTCAGTAACGCCACTCTGTGTTCCTGAAAAAAACCGACTGTCCCGCACCAAGTAGCTCATCGCCCCATGATGCTTTGAGCGCTAATGGTGGCTGAGGTGCAGCGTCGCCAGCTTTCCACCTAGTTAATAGTAAGAAACTCTACGGGTGTTACTATGTACATAATGCCGAAGAAGGTTCACACGGGGGCGGAGTGCGCAAAACATGCGTTCCGCAATAGAGTTAGCAACAGCCAGCCTATATGTGCTAGTTCATGGCCAAGCCGGCGTGAAACATTCAGTGGCTTCTCATATGAGTGCTGCGAATAGAATGGTCGCAAAGTAGTGGAGAGAAAAGCGCGAGAGTTTAGAGTGAAAGGAAGGAAACACTTTGCCCCTGGCGTGTACGCGAAAGTACAGCCCACCCACGCAGCCGCCTGTCGTCAGTGAGAAACCGCGTGCGTGACTTCGTGACTCTTGAGACAGACACAGATGTGGGCGTGTCCATTTCGTCGTTGAGCGGCGTGTGAGGCAGGTGTAATTGCGAAAAGCTGTGCCGTGGAGCCGTTTCCAACCACATGTGTCATGAGAGCCTGATGGGAGTGTATAGTGCTTAGGAAAAGTCTTCGCGAGAATATATAGATACACCGCTTTTTTTTTGGCATTATAATTTTACGCGAAGAATCAGACCGGAAAAGCAACAAACTGGACCAAGTAAGTTGATGTTGCGAAGAATAAGTTCAGGACATTTCCTCATTGTGTGAGTCATTTGCACGGGTCTCCGGCGCTCTTTTGAAATGTGATAACACTCCATGACACTCTCCTTAACACTTTCATCGTTGGAAGGAAGGAAGGAAGGAAGGAAGGAAGGAAGGAAGGAAGGAAGGAAGGAAGGAAGGAAGGAAGGAAGGAAGGAAGGAAGGAAGGAAGGAAGGAAGGAAGGAAGGAAGGAAGGAAGGAAGGAAGGAAGGAAGGAAGGAAGGAAGGAAGGAAGGAAGGAAGGAAGGAAGGAAGGAAGGAAGGAAGGAAGGAAGGAAGGAAGGAAGGAAGGAAGGAAGGAAGGAAGGAAGGAAGGAAGGAAGGAAGGAAGGAAGGCCTCAGACATTGCTGGCACATACCCGCTACGACGGAGTGGCCAAGACAGAGGCGATTAATTGCTGGATAGAGGAAAGTTTTGATGTGAAAAGGAGTCGTAATAGTATGCAGTCTGATAGATTGGAAGACGGAAGGACAGGGGTCCTGTTAACTATAGGAGATCGAGGACGGGACAATGGCTTAATGTGCATAATAGTATACAATGCCTGTAATGTTTCAATGTCGTACTGACTGAGAGTGGGAAAAAGAAATTAGAATGGGAGTCGCTGCGTTTCTTGAAGAAAATTTTGCACAGCAGAGCGCACACTCCTGTCGCTTCGTCCAAGAAAAGAAGCGCCAATGGAAAGAATAACCGCGGGAGCAAATAAACACACCTCCTTCTTTACAAAATAAGACAGCTTATGCTTGCTATCTCTCTCACAGGAGAAGGAGACATTTAGAAGATTACAGCCATAAAAAGGTGGCAAGGTAAGAGAGAGGTTACACGAGAGAAACAGCTTAATGTTGGAGGTTCAAGTGGTACCTGCAGGCTGAAATCAACCACCCGAAGCACGATGTTGTGAAGGAAGCCGCTGGCAGAAGGGCAAAGTAGAAGCTGACATCAACGGCGTGTCAGGCGCATTGCGGGCGGAATGCAACAGGACAGCTGCCTTCAGTACGAAGAACGGCAGCTGAGTCTGCATTGGGCGCAAGATGCCGCTGCAGCGCCTTTCGCTGCGCGTGTCTTGAGACATAGTGTGGACCGAGCAGATAAGAAAAAACGAAATAAAGGGCTCGTCAGGATATAAATACGAAGCAAGCAGACCTTAAAACCAAGGAAATCACTGCTTAATATTATTTTTACGTAGAAGTGTCGAGCATAGATAGAGGTAAATTAACAACGTACTGATTTTAGCGATGAGACAATTTTGCAGAAAGCAGAACAAAAGACAAAAACCCTACTAATGAGGACCAAACCCACGAACTGCGCAAGTCGCCTGCGGCCTTACCAACTGAGCTACGATGGCGGATGTCTATTTTCCAGTGTACTTGTGTTAGCTGTAACCTCACCATCACCAGCCAAACTTGACCACAGCTGAGGACGCGGTACTTCATGTTAAACTGTAGATGCCGAATAGGCCGCGCCTGAACATGGGGAGCGGAACCTGAGCAAAAACCCTCTTTTAAGTTACATAAAGGATCAATACGGCCAGAACTGAGACCCTAATAAGTGCGAGAAATGATTCGACCGGAAAGTTCTTTAGTGCTGAAGGCAGAATATGTATCGTCATTCACCGCGAACCGTCATCAAAGCCTGGAGAGCCGTTTTATCTGAGGCTATGCATAAAAAATTTCGAGAGCGAAAGAATCCTAAGTGAATTTTTAAAGTTCTAGAATGATACGTACAATGAAACTCAGCCTTTAAGGCGCAATTACAAACGCAAAAAATACCATTTTCAAAGGGAAATTTGGTTTTGAGGAAAGGAAATGACGCAGTAACTGTCTCCCATATCTCAGTGGACACCCGAACCGAGCCATAAGGGAAGGGATAAAGAAAGGAGTGAAAGAAGAAAGGAAGAAAGAGGTGCCGTAGTGGAGGTCTCCGGAAAAATCACACGGAGAACGCAACATTTCTCTCATCATGGGCAGGCGTGATTAAGTTCGCTGATCGGTCGGAGAGATCCAAATTAGAGTGAACTCTTAGCGAGGAGTTTTGACGCA
>NC_135502.1:51846653-51990080 GCF_052857255.1 Amblyomma americanum
AGAAATAAGAGAAAAAAGAGGAGAAGGCGCCATCACGTTTTCTCTTAGGGTGAAGCTTAAGCGTCCTAGTAATTTTTTTTTTCAGTGATAGCAGGGATGACCGATAGTTCATTCGAAAATATGAGAAAAACATGGCCCTCGGATGGATGTGCAATGCGCGTAAGAAACAACAAGTGGTCTAAAAGTAAAAGAAGAAGAGTGTGTGTGCCCTGACGGAGGGAGAATCACAGAGTGGTAAGGTTACCGAATTCGCAGGTACTGGTTCGGTGCCTTTAGCTCATGCCAGCTCAAATGGTAGATGATATGTATGAATACGCGTATCTATGTGCATGCGCACGCACGCGCACACACATCCTTCCCCTTCTCTTTCCTTCTATCGCTTGTTTTTCTCCTTCTATTTTTTTCTTACTTTTTGTCGTTTTGACGAAAGGTGACCAGTTTTAGAGCTTGCATAATAGCTTCCAAGATTCCGCCTTTTAGAAACTAAAACCCGTAGAAGGAGCGTTGTTTAAGAAAGCCCTAGCTGCACCCTTCGCTTGAGACCGTCGGCCTGACAACTGATAACAGATCATCGGGCCTGATAACAGGCACAGCCCGACGTCAGTGGTTGCTGTTCTTGCCGCCAAAGTGGAGCAAGTCCTTTCATATAGCCTATACCCTTCCTGAGTCATACAACAGCACCTGCATTACACGGCGTTGAACAACACTCCAGATACCTTAAAGGTCCATTGAAGACATGTAGATGTCGGCCAGTACCGATAGGGTACCGCGTTGTAATCACAAAGGCACGGCATTCCCACAGATAATGGAGCTTTGATAAGTTACAAAAAGTTGGGGGGACACTTTAGTTCCATCTTTAAGGGTACGACGCGACGGCTATTTCTCTTTCCGACGCACACACGGACACTGTTTCCTTTTTCACAGTCAGAATCATTACGTGAAAGAGAAGACGACATACATATAAAGCCCCGCTTTAACCAAGCCGTAGGAACGCGCCTGCGTGGCTTAGCGGGAGCGTGTCTGTTTTGCAACCCGTGCGCCACTGGTGTCACTGGCGGCATCTGTAGAAACTTCTTGTAAGAACCACTTTTTCGACCAATCCGGATTTTTCTGTCACGCCGGTGGCAACGCCAACACCGGCTTTTCTTCGACACGGGCCGTTTACGCTGTCGCGTAAAAGGCCAAGAAATTAAATACAGGTGGCGACATCAAAAGTCGATTTGGCAAACAAAAAAACACAAATTTCTAAGCCGACCGTGTGCTGTGCGTTGTCAGTGCACGTTAAAGATCCCCAGGTGGTCCAAATTATTCCGGAGCCCTCCACTACGGCACCTCCTTCATCCCTTCTTCTTTCACTCCTTCCCTTGTCCCTTCCCTTACGGCGCGGTTCAGGTGTCGAACGATATATGAGACAGATACTGCGCCATTTCCTTTCCCCAAAGACCAATTATTATTATATAACCTCGATCCTAGAGGCTCCTCTACACCTCCATTCACTTGAAAGTGGTGGCTTTCTGCCTTTTCTGGTAAGAATGTCACGAGTTTGCGTCGAGTAGCAGGAATATTTTAAATACATTTTGCTCCCCATATATATATATATATATATATATATATATATATATATATATATATATATATATATATATATATATATATATATATATATATCTTTTTCTGCCGGACAAATGTGAAGATAGTCAGAAAGAACCAGAGCATTTTTTTTTTTACTGAGAACAACAGTTGGTCGGCAATGTCCTCCCACTCAAAACCGAATGTGCCTATATGGGAGTAAAAAGAGAGTAAGCTGTCATCTAGCGCACTCCATTTTAATAATAGGGAGTGTGCTTACTCCCATTTCACTCTTTTCTGTTTAGAGTGAGTGTCTAAGAGATAAGCCACGTTCGAACATCGCAGAGACATGAAACACGTTCAAACATTTCGGCTGATGCAGATGCTTTCCCGTTGTATTCTAGAGTATTGGCTCGCGTCACCTCTATATGTATACCGCAGCAGCCCAGCCGACCGGCTCGAAATAAGCGCCGAAAGTATGCGCCTTTCGCTTTCTGTATTTTTTTCCCATTTCACTGCTCACGTTGGAGCGCTGAGCGAAAAAACAGTAAATAGTATATACGCTTCCGTGTCGGACCCGCCGTGTTGGAGCGCCGAAATACGAGCTGATTTACGATGTTGCCCGGAAAAAGCCGCAACGGACCCATAAAATATTCAATTTCCATGCTGTAATTCAAGGGTTTGCTATAGCCACTGTAGCTTCTTGCGTTTTATGCTTCCAGGCGTGTCATACGCCCTTGGAACAGTAGTGCAATGCGAGCGCTCGGAGGCAAAGAAGGAAGAAGAGGAATGAGGAAAAGAACAAGAAAGTTTCCTTTTTATGCAAGATGAAGGTCACGAGGGCGGAGGGCGAAGCTTTTCTACGTTGAATAGGGAGCAAGATAACTAACAGAAAAGTGGCTGAGAATAAAGAGTCGGGGGGGGGGGGGGGGGGGGAGAGAGAAAAATTACCGTTGACAGGAGCACCGATGTTTCCTAACCGCTTTACGAGACTATATGGAGCGTTACAAGTACCCTGTAACACGTCGGGTATACGGTGTCGGGTAAAAGTACATTTTCTTGGTCGAAGGTTGGTCGTTTGGTCGAAGGTTTTGAGCGGAGCACGTTTCGGCGATCAACAGCGAATGTGAGAGCGACAACAGTTCGACAAAAAACGAATGAAAACGAGCAGAGCGCGAAATCAGACGAAAACGAGGAACGTAAGAAGGAAAGAGAGAGCAAACGAAGGAAGCGAGAGAGAACGAAAGAAAAAAAAAAGGAATGCGTGACCTGCGACAGGCAGAATCAATGCCGATGCATTCAAAATGAGCTCACGTTTTCCAATTCACGTAAAGAACACTAGGGGCATCAATATGCTGCAGAAGTATGTCCCGAGTTAGTATTTCAATATTTTATTTGCGATTATAAGTTTGTCAGGTGGCGCACCTACTCCTACCACGTGTTGTCTCTGAGCTCTGTTGAGAAAATACATTGAAGATGCAACTAATTATGGGGGCAATTAGAAAGACTGGCTGAGTTGTTTATCCAAACAGCTTACGTACATTGACTCCCCGAGACACAAACACGAGTGAATAAAAACCTTGAACGGCGATGATCGCGGGTTATTTTTTCTTTTTGCTTCAGTTGTAAAATGACGTGTTGTAACGAGTATAACTCGGACACAAAAATGATATCTTGTGGACATGCTGCACTGAGTAAAAGCTCGTATTACTTGTGGAGATTAAACCACAAACAAATAGCTAAGGGTGAAGATTGTCGATTATTTTGCGCACAGATAGCATGATGGCGAAGAGGCAATAATAATAATAATAATTGGTTCTTGGGGAGGAAAGGAAATGGCGCAGTATCTGTCTCATATATCGTTGGACACCTGAACCGCGCCGTAAGGGAAGGGATGAAGGAGGGAGTGAAAGAAGAAAGGAAGAGAGAGGTGCCGTAGTGGAGGGCTCCGGAATAATTTCGACCACCTGGGGATCTTTAACGTGCACTGATATCGCACAGCATACGGGCGCCTTAGCGTTTTTCCTCCATAAAAACGCAGCCGCCGCGGTCGGGTTCGGACCCGGGAACTTCGGATCAGTAGTCGAGCGCCCTAACCACTGAGCCACCGCGGCGGGGCAACAGGCAAGCTGCACGCACAAGTTGGCAATTTTTCTTTATGAAATAACTTTCCACCTTCCTCTGCTCTTCCCTTCTCTACCGCAGCGGTGGCCTAGTGGTTGAGCATCTGCCTCGCACGCGGGAGGTGCGGGGTTCGATCACCAGTGTCACCGGGCACCCACCGGTCATACAGTGGGTACAAGCTACCTCTGGCCACGTGCTCGGATTAATCAGGGTGAAATGCTTGGGAAATGGGTCTTTGACCCCGCCTTAAGCAAACGATAACACCTTGTGTCATTGTGCTCTTTGGCCGCAGATGCCCTTGCGCCATAAAAATTCACTATCATCATCACCTTCTTCACCGTCAGTTCTTCTACAGGCAGCCTAAGTAATTTACCGGCTTCTACAGAGCGATTCGGTGCTTCTCGAAAAAACCATCACATAGATTAGCTTCACTGCTTAATCCTAAGTCTCTGCTAACCTTTTTTAATTACCTTAAGCGAATTAAATGTGGCTTTGCGTTTTTTCTTTAACTGGTTACACAACCCGAGTCGAGGGGTCTTAATGTGGCGAATCTGCCTTCTGTATTTAATTTAATAATTGCCAGTAGCCAAGGAAAGAGGGCTATCATCGAAGCCTAATAAAGAAAAAAAAAGAAAAATCGGTGAAGTTCTTCTTGCCTATGATACTAGCCTTAAACACTCATAAAAAAGAAGGGTCCGAGCTCTTACGAGTCTTACAATATGAAACCGCGCAAGAGGCTCGACGTTTTCTGGCTCCGCGCTCGCGGAAGCACGCCAGATATGACGACGCAATTTGTTCGCTCAAGCATCGTATCCATACGCGGAGGACAATGACGCGATCAAAGTCAGAACCATCGCCAAGTTCATCAGTATTCGCAAACAATCCACCTTCACCGCAGCCACGCGTTTTCTAAGAAGATGAAAGCTTTCTTTACTTTTTTTTTGTTCATTTGTACCTCGTTTCACGGCCTCTTGTAGCGGCAGCGATGAAAGCAAAAGTATATATATATATATATATATATATATATATATATATATATATATATATATATATATATATATATATATATATATATATATATATATATATATATATATATATATATATATATACACATATATATATATATATATATATATATATATATATATATATATATATATATATATATATATATATATATATATATATATATATATATATATATATATATATATAATACTGACAAAGAAAGGCAAGAAGATTTTGTTGACAAAAGACAACCCCGCTAGGTTTCATCAAAACCTTCATCGTTTTTTTTCTACGTCCTCATTTTTAGAAGCATTCCCTCTAAAAGCCAAATTCGAAATAAAAGATAACAATAAGAACAAAAGTAGCCCGAGGCTTTAAACAAGGCCGTTCGTGCTTCCCAGTGCTTTTTCTCTATTTTTTTTCGAAGGGCGAGGGGGCAGGTTATTTTTCTAGTTGTTTTACGTTATTTTCGCTTTTCTGACATCCTCGCTACTTGTCTTGGAGACGTGACCAAACTCATTATTATTGAAGCGGGGTCCAGATGAAACAAGATACGAACGAGGACATGCGGTAAAAGCGGGGTTAGCAGGCTTCTTATTGCATTCTTTGGAGCGAAAAACTCTAAGCGAAAAGGCCAATGGAAAGAGAGCAAAGGACGGACCGCGGCCGATATTTCGATGTTGCTTTTGTCCCGGACGCTAGGAAAACATTCATCTTGTTTCGGTCACCGCGAAAGACCGGTAAGCGTGTGTAGCTTCCCTCAAGCGCGCAGGTTTCGCGAGGAAGCTGCTTCACAGAAACATAGAGAGACAAAAAGTGACCTAGCAAGAAATAAAAGACTAATTACTAAATATTTAATTATTATTTACTCGCCACAGCTTCATCGCGGGCCATGAGACAATCCAAAGAGAAGGTTCCAGTTCAATATCGCGTACTTGTCGTTGTTTAACATGTATAGAAATCTCGGTAAACGAGCGCTTTGGAATTTCGCTTCTACGAATTAAAACCGGTACAAGGAATTAACCCGCGACGTCACACTCAGTTCCATAACACCGTATCCTCGCCCCACTGAGCAGCAGATGAGAAAAAAATGCGGGAAGGACAGCTTAGAGAGTCATGCAGAATTCAGACCGTACTATAACGCTGAACCGCCGCGGTGGCTCAGTGGTTAGGGCGCTCGGCTACTGATCCGGAGTTCCCGGGTTCGAACCCGACCGCGGCGGCTGCGTATTTATGGAGGAAAAACGCTAAGGCGCCCGTGTGCTGTGCGATGTCAGTGCACGTTAAAGATCCCCAGGTGGTCGAAATTATTCCGGAGCCCACCACTACGGCACCTCTTTCTTGCATTCTTCTTTCACTCCCTCCTTTATCCCTTTCCTTACGGCGCGGTTCAGGTGTCCAACGATATATGAGACAGATACTGCGCCATTTCCTTTCCCCCAAAATCAATTATTATTATTACTATAGCGCTGATGAGCGTTGAACACAGGTAGTATGCGCAGAAGAAAAAGAAAGAAAAAAAAAGAAAACGAACGAAAAGTAGAAAAAAATTATTAACCACTACAAATGAATAATGACACGTACACGTGGCGAGATATTCGTCGAGGCTGAGGCAAAGTCTTCGCAGCGTCAAGCAAGCTTAAACGAGCTGATATAAATAACTGTTACTGCATCGTCGTCAGTGTGGTTAAGCGGAAGTTGGAATCTACGTCTGAGGACATCATCATCATCATTATGGAATTAATCCCCAGGACATCATCATCACCATCATCATTAACCACGTCTGCCGTACGCAGACAGCAACTCCGGCAGACGTCTGCAGGACGACCAAGCGGATCACCAGGGTTGTCTCATGAAGTGATCTTTCCATCGTTAATAGAGTATAATGCTTATAGGTTCTGCAGCGTAGCCAGTCGTTTAAGGATACTAAGCGAAACAGGTCCATTACCTGCACGCCAGTAACCAAACCTAACGCAACCACGGCTCTAGTGAATAATGACAACACTGTAGGATCTCTGCGTAACAATTTGTCCACCTCCATTTCGGGCGGGATGGGTCTACGCATTGCATTTGATGGGAAAACGCGATTCCCAGGAAGCAAACGGACTCTGATCCGGAAAGCGGTTTAGGAGATTGGCAGTTGTGCCGTATACGCAAAAAAAAAAGATCAAACACAAACGAGAAGTCTTCCCGCACCGAGTAGCGGAAACTAGTAAAGGAGCTAGATGAAATCAAACTAAAAATATAGAAAAGGTGGTAGTGAAAATAAGCAACAAGAGGAAGAGGGAAAAGCGTAGAATTCAGATAGTGTGAATTTTAGGAAGACTAGCAAGGCTTAGTTAAAAACCCCAGTATTTTATGATGATATTGTGGTAGGCCTAACAAAGAGGTTTCACTAACTCTTCATTCAGCTTAAAAGAAGGAATCGACAAAAACTACATGTTTAGTTTCTTCCAGTCAGCAGAACTTTAAAGAACAATTAGTACAGCGCCCATAACCGGGACAGCTAACAGCATAATCGACCCGTAAGAATACCCGTTTTAATACTGATTAAGTCTATCAAAGCCTTTTCGCAACCAAAAGTAGACAAAAACTTGTATACAAGCGGTATTAGAGCAAGTTTCCATTCTCTAATTGTATCCACTGGCGTCCTTGCTTATATCACAAACTACAAATGCCTTTTAACTACTGCCCCTCTACGACCAATCTGGAGATCCGTACCCGACTTTAACTCTACGCGCGCATGACAGTGGAGCTGTGCCTGCGCAAGATACACCTTGTTTGCGAAAACAAGGCAAACGACAACAAAAACATCAGGTGATCGGCCAACTAGTGGTGCTGGCCCAGCAATGCCGATCGTAGTGAGTCGATTAATATAATGAGGGTTTTTACACAAGACTCCTAATCACCTTCTGCCACAAAACGCCTTGTTATGCACAACGCCATGGCATAAAAGCCCACCTCCCGCGAAACCCACACAGGGGCGCGGGCTATCTCCGTGCCAGCGGCAACCAACAGCCTCCCTCCCTTATAAACCTCGCGATGCAGCATTTCCGATGAGTGAACAGGGTGGTCATTGGCGGTGCGCGCTCTCAGCCTCTTCTTTTCCCCTCCTCCTTCTCGTCCTCCTCGTCGTGAAAGCGACACGTTACGAAACCAGGCGAGTCAGCGCTGTAGTGCAAGTGGGAAAGACGGAGCAAGAGAGAGAGAGAGAGAGAGAGAATAAGCGAACGCTAGCCATCGAACTAGCTCACCTTGGAACGCGGCTCTTGATTGGGAAGGAGGTGATCGGGAGAGATGCGAGGGGAAAGAAGAGGAGAGAACAAAAGCTGAGGGGGAAAAAGCCAGGGAGACGCGGGGTGTTCCGGCCATTACCGAACGTCGGCAATACGAGTGCGCAAGTTGTCCTCCCTGTGTTACACACTCTGCGTAATGGAATGGCGTGGACAATGCGAGCTGCTCGCTATCGGTCCCCGCGCCAAACAGACCACGCGGACGACGCCTGAATCGATAACGTCACGGGCTTCCAGAGCGACTCCTTATCGCGACTGGCTCGCCTCCCGGAATGAGGAGCCTGGCATCGGCGACCGTAATCGAAGCGCCTACTGTGTCCAGGCAACGGGTTGCGTACGAGGCAACGGTCCAAAGGGGGGCCCCATGTAGGCTGGGCCTGCGATGAGTGCCACTCTGTGTACAGGCGACTGAAATGAGCACCTAGCTGGAAATCGGGAATAGTAACTGGGTTCATTAGCCCGCTCAAGCATACGGACTTCATATTATGGTTTATGAGGGTTTAACGTCCCAAAGCGACTCAGGCTACGAGGGACGCCGTAGTGGAGGGCTGCGGAGATTTCGGCCCACCGGGGTTCTTTAACGTGCACAGACATCGTACAGTGCACGGGCCTCTAGAATTTCGCCTCCATATGAATACGACCACGGTGGCCGAGATCGAGCCCGCGTCTTTCGGGTCAGCAGCCGAAGGCCATAAGATCGTAATATCTTTATTGATAAGGTTGGCCTGAGGCCTAAGTGGGCGAAATAGTAAGGTAAATAATACCTGTAGCACGATAAATACGTGTCTTTATATCAGGCCCGTATGCATGAAATGTTAAGAACTAAGTGTTCCCACTGTAGAGCTCTGCCGGATTTCTGTGACGTGCGGCACACTATAGCGGACGTGCCCAGCGACGGCTTCTGTGCGCATGAGCTTCGTCAGGGAGGCCGGCAGGCCTACGCTGGAATCGCGCACCTGACCACAATTAGTGTGCACCGGACGAGGGTCATGTAAACTCTCTTTGCAGTTTTCCTCGTGAATCTAGGCTGCATTCCTTCTTAAACTTTAAGCACATCCGCATCCTTCTTTCTAAACCTGTGCCCAAAGACGCACTCGTCTAATTAAAAGAAAAAAAATCTTTTAGTTTAGATACGAGATTTCCTTAGTTAAACTCCTGAAAGCGGGCAGCTGGAAAAAAAATTCCTACCAGCAATGAATGGGCAGAGTAAAGCCAATGAAGTCACCTGGGGATAAAAAAAGTTAAGAGCATGCGTTTAAAACAAAACAAAAATAAAGCAGCTGTGCACTTAACGGCTTCATCAGTACGTGACTTGTCTGTGGCATTTTCTGTATACCAGTGGAGCGTAAAATACGCTCCACTGGACTTGAAATGTGTGGAAGATGCTGCCGCTGGCGCATGCGCTGCTCCGGCGGAAGCGCAACACGTATGCACCAGGGGAAGACGGAAGGTTTCGACAAAGGTCGTTCAGATTCGCCTCCTGCTCGGCGCCATGATCGTCCTCCGTTCTGGCGCCATGATCACCTGGGGCGTGCCGACAACGAAGCATTTCGTGCCTAAAATGTCTGAGAGCGAGCGACGTCAATGCACGTCAAATAAGCTATGGAAGTAAAAACTAATCCGGAGCCCTCCATCGCACGGCTTTTCTTGCAGCCCATGTGCAGCCCCCCCCCCCCCCCCAAAAAAAAATACTATTAAAGACATGCTGGGTGGTTTACCTAAGAGTTTTGGCAATTTTGACGCGCTAACCGGCAGGCTGCTTGAATAGTAATTAGTTAACAAGTCTGTCAGTAAACATGTCTTAGCTGTGTACTGATCCAAACTACCGCTGACAGTGCTCTTCTAACTGAAAAAAGCCTAATTTTGGATGTTTCTAACAGTCTAGGGTGAAACACCCCGTGTATAGAACACGTACTTACGCTTTCAGAAATTCAGAGAATGACAGCGTAAATAGAACAAAACACAAATTAAATCGCGCGACGCTTCTAAAAAATCTGATTACGCCAGAGGCCAGCACTACGTGCAAAGACTGGCGCAAACTTTTTCTGCACACGCTACAATTAGCCGCGCTACAATTAGGCGCGCAACTGCCGTTTTGTAAGGAGGACAGGCGCCTTGTTCGGACCCCTGTATACAGTTACGCGGGTGAGATTAAGCGCCCTCGCTGTCTAGCCACTTCAGCAGAAGGCTGCTTCTACGCAACGCTGGCGCGAGACATCTCCGGAAAAAAACAATTAAATTTCGTTGTGCCCCTGTCAGTATGCACCGCTAAATGCACCTCAGATATGTAATGAGGGTAGGGGAAGGATGGGGAGCAATGCAATGCACTACACTGCTTAGTATGCGACGGCAGCGCGGCTAAAGCGAGTATGCCGGGCTCCCTAAATAATGTTACCGAGTTGTCCTGGACGCAGTCTCCACAGAAGGACGCAAACACCGCATGTTAGGCAGAGTTAATTACGTTAGCTATGGGGGTACATTCCAATGTGCCACAAGGCTCTGGTGTGGCACAGCTGGCTCCTTCTTTAGGACCCCTACTGTTCTTAATCTGCATTAGTGGGCTCCCGAAAAATGTCCAGAAAATTAATTAAATAACACTATTAACATTCGCATATATGCCGACGACTGTGTTGCATACGACACCATCCGTTCTCCTGAGGACCAGTAGCACCTTAACGAATCGCTAACGTCATTTTAACATTTTGTGAATGGTGAAATAAAGGCGATATGCATATTAATTTTCGCAAATCTTAGTCGTTACGTTTTCTAAGAGCTTCTCGCCAGCTGTTTTCAAAGCCTACTCATCTAATAGTCTGTCACCAGAAAGGGTGTATGATAATAAGTATTTGGCTATTATTTTTTCTACTAACTTATTAATGCCGAAACATATTTATTCAATCCATTAGCAGCCAAGCCCTAATGAAATTATGATGCATTCACATCACAAATAAACTTTAAGCTTCAAGAAGTTCTTTACCTCAAGCTCCAAAGTAGTTCATCATTATAATAGTCACCATCATTATCATCATAAGCCTAATACGTCCACTGCAAGGCAAAGACCTCTCCTATATTTTTCCAAGTCTCCCTCTCCTGTGCCAGCTGAAGCCATTGCATCCCGCAAGCTTCCAAATATTATCCGATCTTATTTTCTGCTGTTCCGGCTACGCTTGCCTATTCTTAAAATCCAGTCCGTTATCCGTCATGACCATCGGTTATCTTGCTTTCAGATTACGTGGCCTAGCCACGCCAATTTTGTATTATTGATATCTGCCAGGATCTCATTAACTCTCATTTGTTCCCTGACCCACTCTGCTGTTCTCCTGTCCCTTAGCGTTACACCTGTAAGTTTCCTTTCCATAGCTCGCTGCGTTGTCCCCAACTGAAGTTCAACCCTTTCCAGTAGCCTCCACGTTTGTGCCCCATAGGTTGGTATCGGTAAGGTACTGCTGTTATACTATACGATTTTCTTAAGGGATACTGGTAAACTGACATTCATGATCTGAGAGTAACTGCAAGGTGCCCTCCAGTCCATTATTTTTTTTCTCAGTTATTTTCCTTTCAAGTTCAGTTTCAAATGATGTTATCGATGTATAAATACATAATCCGCCCCATACAGAATTATGCTTGCGTTATATCGAACCCGAAAAGCTTAAGCGATATTACCATGACCACCAAAAGGTTAAAAAAAAAGTCATTCGTTTCATATGTCAGCAGTATCGCCGAGATGTCTCGCCTACTTCCTTTCGTTCTTCTGTCATTGCAGGTAACAACATTATCAAGACACCAAAATTTAAAATATTTGATATTTCTGTCTAGTATTATTCATGCCCAATATCGACTTTCCTGTACCAGTTATATTATCCCAGCTCAACCCACGACCACGAGATATTACCATGAATTTAAACTTGCCCCTTATTTTGCTCGAAGCAATGCATTAAAATATATCTCTTTTTCTCTCGTACCCTCAAGGCTTGGAATATGCTAATAATGGAAAGGAAATGGCACAGTATCTGTCTCATATATCGTTGGACACCTGAACCTCGCCGTAAGGGAAGGTCTAAAGGAGGGAGTGAAAGAAGAAAGGAAGAAAAAGGTGCCGTAGTGGAGGGCTCCGGAATAATTTCGACCACCTGGGGACTGAACACACGGGCGCCTTAGCGTTTCTCCTCCATAAAAACGCAGCCGCCGCGGTCGGGTTCGAGCCCGGGAATTTCGGATCACTAGCCGAGCGCCCTAACCACTGAGCCACCGCGCTTCCTAGCCCATTTCCCTCCGTATTATTTCAGAACTTTTTATGGCGAAAGCCTTTAATGGCTCATGCTGCGTCCGTCCGTCCGTCCGTCCGTCCGTCCGTTACGCTCTTGAACAACGGCCTCCGAGATCCCCCGTTAGAGCTAACGCAGGCGGAATATCTCGTAGGCCATTGTTGAGCCATTGGTAGTTCACTGCGCATGCGCGAGGTGGTGCCGCCGATGCGCCCCCCGCGTCTGCGCCAGACATCTCGCAGCTGTCGACCGCGTCGGGTGCGGCGCGATCTCCCTCCTTGCGCTCTTTTCAGTGGAGTGTCAGAATGCGGGCAAACCCAAGTACTTATTTAAGACGTTAACCACACATCAGTGACACAAACAGCAACACCGCGCTAACGACCTTCGCCTCACCGCACTTCAGGTCAACAAAGTCCCCCCCCCCCCCCCGAATTTTTGAAGCAATTATGTACCGAATCACGCATTTGATTACCTTCGGTCAATTGTTAGTCTGTTTGTACTTTATTTGGAATTTGCCTTTTTTATATTTTTTCATTGATTGTAGTGCATGTTTAGCTTCCTCTTTCTTAACACGAATTTTTTTTACCTGCACCTACACTCCTGTTAGAGCTCTGTATGTAGCTATAGCATATGGAGCTACAAAAAATAAAAATAAATAAATGGTTGCATCTTCCCGGTGATCACATATGATGCAGACGGAGGGTAACGAAGATGCTAGAAATAAATTGAAGTATATGTAGCGAGCTAGCCATGGAAAAGAAAATGAGGGAACTGTAAGAAACAAGAAAAAGAGTAGAGTGAGTTAGTGACCGTACGTGAATTAATGATATTCCAGCCGAAATAAGTATGACGAAATGGAGATGATGAGGGTCGGAATTCTGGGAGTACAGATAAGAGGTGGCGCTTCAGGGTAACAGACTGGAATTCAAGATAAGCTAAACGCAGCGGCCGCAGCAGTCACGGTGCAGGGTGAATTGGAGGAAATACGGGAGAGGCCTTTGTGCAGTGGACGTAGCTGGGACAACGATGATAATTACAATAGCTGAGTGTTAAGCTGAAGACAACTCCTTTACGGAGGGATTTCGGACCCTCTTGTCTGACATGCTAGCTGCCGGTAACAAAGTCTATATTATAACCAGACAGCCAAATGGACAGAAACACCAAGAAATGGCTGGAACCAAAAA
Source organism: Amblyomma americanum (assembly GCF_052857255.1). Classification (NCBI taxonomy): domain Eukaryota; kingdom Metazoa; phylum Arthropoda; class Arachnida; order Ixodida; family Ixodidae; genus Amblyomma; species Amblyomma americanum. The sequence goes on from NC_135502.1 coordinate 51,860,100, forward strand.
AAAAAAAAGAGTGGAAACGACACGTAAGCTCCGCCTGAAGGGTATAACACGACAGCATTAATAAGTTAATGTCCATATATGCGGAATTGGTCATTCTGTGCTTCACATTCATAGATCACTGGGCGTTCTCATGCCCTTCCTGGCGCAGTGGTGCAGCGGTTAAGCGACGCGCCACTGCCCTGCGATAACAGCTGCTGCCACCGTAATGACCTTGTGAGACCCAGGTTGCACTTCCCGAGCAACCTCTCGCGACTAATCCTTAATTTAGCTGCCACCTATATGCTACTTCTCTGAGGATTTTTCGCTTACGGCCAACGAAGTGGACGACGCTGCCGGCTTTTCTGCGACACGCTATCGCGTTAACAGCAACACAGAGCGCCTCAGGCCTTGCGACGAGACAGGACAGACTCTGCCACCCACTAAATGCGGCTCTCTTTCTATGGCGAGAAGAAAGTTCAGACGCAGATTACAGCACGGTAATTCGCAGATGCGCATCCAGCACCGGAAGCAAATCTCCCATACGACTGCGGAAAGCCCGTACACTTAACATCCGTCAACGCCACTCAGCCCCAACGCCTGTACATATCATCCGTCGACCGCGCCCGACGTGGCCGCCGAGGCGGTGCACTTTAGCGAGCCGCCGTAATGGTATCGCTGTTCTTTCGTTTTGCCGCGGGGGACACTGGCAGGGTAAATACCCATCAGACCCCGGCCCCGGAGGACGCATACGCCGCTAATGCAGCCGGACACTGGGCGCAATGGCGCCGGCGTCGCGGCGAGCTAACACACGCGGCGAATGTTTGCGCCCTTTAATGCAACACGAAGCGCAGCCACGGGACGCCGAGCAGCCGCTATCCAAACATCTCGGCCGTAATCCAAGCGGTTATTCGAGCACAAATGTTGATGGTTCCCGGAATGGCGCAGGATACGCCATTGCTTATCCGCCCCGTTCGCCAAGTGGCCCAGGTTCTCTTACTTCTTCTTTTCCTTCCTCACACACTGCTCCTACGCGGCAAATAGAGAGCTATGCGCGCCGTATGCATTGCTGAGGTGGCAGGGTCTTTCTGGCATTGGCCAAAGGGAGATAAAATGCACCGTTGCAGCTGACGAGTCGTTCACGGGCCACCTGGTAGCTACAGGGAATAAAGAACGCGCTGGATACGAAAGCCCCTCGTGTCGCTGTTTTAGTGGCCTGTAATAGGGTTGGCAGCGATGGCGTAGAGGTAGAACATCCGCCTCGCGTGCAAGAGGACCGGGGTTCAAATCCTGGTGCCGCGCAACTCTCCACCGGGTTTAAAAAAAAAAATCCGCGTGTCGATGGAATTGCATAACCAGGCCTGGAGTGCGGCCTTATCTCGGTGACCAGAACCGACAACGCACTCTCTCACCAGAGCAGGATTTGGCCACCCTGGTGTAGTACTTGGCCACAACCTTCTATAATCAAACCAATTAACCCTCGGCCCTCAGTCCCCAGCTGCTGCAGAGCAACTGACCACGGCGGCGGTCAGACCTGTGACGCAGCGGAGGGTGCTAAGAATCTCTGGCTCCTGACAGGCCGCCATTGGAATCTGAACCTGGCAACGTTTAACGCTAGAACTTTAGCTAGTGAGGCTAGCCTAGCAGTGCTGTTTGAGGAACTAGCGGGAATTAAATGGGATGTGATAGGGCTTAGCGAAGTTAGGAGGACAGGTGAGGCGTATACAGTACTAAAGGACGGACACATACTGTGCTATCGCGGGTTAGAGGAGAGACGAGAACTAGGTGTGGGTTTCCTCATTAATAAGGATATAGCTGGCAACGTAGAGGAGTTCTACAGTATTAACGAGAGGGTAGCAGCTATAGTAATTAGGCTGAATAGGAGGTACAAGCTGAAAGTGGTGCAGGCCTACGCACCCACATCCAGCCATGATGACCAGACCGTTGAAAGCTTCTATGAGGACGTAGAATCAGCAATGAATAAAGCAAAATCGCAGTACACTGTACTGATGGGCGACTTCAATGCGAAGGTGGGCAAGAAGCAGGCTGACGACCACGCGGTAGGTGACTATGGGATAGGCTCTAGAAATAGCAGGGGAGAGTTATTAGTCGAATTCGCGGATAGAAATAATTTACGGATCATGAATACCTTCTTCCGCAAACGAGAAAGCAGGAAGTGGACCTGGAAGAGCCCCAATGGTGAGATTAAAAATGAAATCGACTTCATACTATGCGCTAAACCTGGCATCATTCAGGATGTGGCCGTCCTCGGAAGGGTGCGTTGCAGCGACCATAGAATGGTAAGGTCTAGAATTAGCTTAGACTTGAAGAGGGAACGGAAGAAGCTAGCGAAGAAGAAGACCATTAACGAGTTAGCCGTAAGAGGGAAAGCACAGGAGTTTAGGATAGCGCTGCAAAACAGATATTCGGCCTTAACTGAGGAAGATGATCTTGATGTTCATTCAATGCACGATAACCTGACATCAATAATTACGGAGTGCGCAGTAGAAGTAGGCGGCAGGACAGTTCGAAAAGATACCGGGAAGCTATCTCAGGTGACGAAAGATCTGATTACGAAGCGCCAAAACATGAAGGCATCTAACACTACCGATAGAATAGAACTAACGGAGCTATCAAAGTTAATAAATAAGCGCAAGGTAGCCGACATAAGGAAGTTTAATATGGAGAGAATCGAGCATGCTATAAAGAACGGAGGTAGCCTAAAAACAGTGAAGAGGAAACTAGGCATAGGTAAAAACCAGATGTATGCATTAAGAGACAAGCAGGGCAATGTCATTAGCAATATGGATAAGATAGTTAACGTAGCCGAAGAGTTCTACACAGACCTGTACAGTAGCCAATGTAATCAGAGCGCTAATGAGAAAGACAGCAGTGCACAGCAATGCGTCATCCCGCCAGTAACGAAAGATGAATTAAAGAAAGCCTTAGAAGCAATGAAAAGGGGAAAAGCAGCTGGGGAGGATCAGGTAACAGCAGATCTGTTGAAGGATGGAGGGGAAATCGTGCTAGAAAAACTAGCCACCCTGTATACGCAATGCCTTATGACCTCAACTCTACCAGAAGCTTGGAAGAATGCAAACATTATCTTAATTCATAAGAAGGGAGACGCCAAGGACTTGAAAAATTACAGGCCGATCAGCTTACTATCTGTTGCCTACAAAGTATTTACTAAGGTAATCGCTAATAGAGTCAGGGAAACGTTAGACTTTAATCAACCAAATGATCAGGCAGGCTTTCGTAAAGGATATTCCACAATAGATCATATTCACACTATCAATCAGGTGATAGAGAAATGCGCAGGATATAACCAACCTCTATATATAGCTTTCATTGATTACGAGAAAGCATTCGACTCAGTGGAAACCTCAGCAGTCATACAGGCATTGCGTAATCAGGGGGTAGAAGAGCCTTATGTCAAAATACTGGAAGATATATATAGCAACTGCACAGCTAATATAGTCCTCCATAAAGTCAGCAATAAAATTCCAATAAGGAAGGGCGTCAGGCAAGTAGACACGATCTCGCCAATGCTGTTCACCGCATGTTTGCAGGAGGTATTTCGAAGCCTGAATTGGGAACAGTTGGGAATAAGAATAAATGGGGAATACCTAAATAATCTGCGATTTGCTGATGACATTGCCTTGCTGAGTGACTCAGGAGGTGAACTGCAAATCATGATCAACGAGTTAGACAGGCAGAGCAGATCGATGGGTCTAAAAATTAACATGCAGAAAACCAAGGTAATGTTCAACAGCCTAGCAAGGGAACAACAGTTCACAATTGGCAGCGAGAGCCTAGAAACTGTGACGGAATACGTCTACTTAGGGCAGGTAGTGACAGCTGATCCAGATCATGACAGGGAGATAACTAGAAGGATAAGAATGGGCTGGAGCGCATATGGCAAATTCTCGCAGATCATGAGTGGCAGTTTACCAATTTCCCTCAAGAGGAAAGTGTACAACAGCATAATCTTACCGGTACTCACCTACGGGGCAGAAACGTGGAGGCTAACGAAAAGAGTTCAGCTTAGGTTAAGGACAACGCAGCGAGCCATGGAAAGAAAAATGATAGGTGTAACGTTAAGAGATCGGAAGCGAGCAGAGTGGGTGAGGGAACAAACACGGGTTAATGACATCCTAGTCGAAATCAAGAGAAAGAAATGGGCTTGGGCAGGGCATGTAATGCGAAGGCAAGATAACCGCTGGTCCTTAAGGGTAACGGAGTGGGTTCCAAGAGAAAGTAAGCGTAGCAGGGGGCGGCAGAAGGTTAGGTGGGCGGATGAGATTAAGAAGTTTGCAGGCAAAGGGTGGATGCAGCTGGCAAAGGATAGGGTTAATTGGAGAGACATGGGAGAGGCCTTTGCCCTGCAGTGGGTGTAGTAAGGCTGATGATGATGATGAATAGGCGTACGACTTAACGTGCTCTTAATTATATCCCCCCAGCATGTTCTTCGTCAGCACCTTGCCGAAACCTCCAACCGACTTGGCGAGCTTCAATATGAAAGCCTCTGTTAAGCTCATTGCCTCAACGAGTAGAGCTTAAATATTCGCTACGAACTTAGCCCGACTTCCTTGTTCAAACTCTAAGAGAGGTTAAATGTTCTGAATTGTGAACGCGAGAAAATGAGTTCTGTCCACGTGTTTACTACTTCTCAGTGCCTCGTTTTAGGGTGCACCAGGACAGAAAAATTGAATAACGATACAAATAAAAGAAAATAGACAAAACAGATTTGCAAAGTGCTTTACGCACGCGCCGAATTAACGTCACAGGAGCGAGACGCCCAGGGTGTCCCGAAACGGCCTCAAGCGACGTACCTTGACAATTTCCCTAATACCATGCAGTGCTGCGAAAGCTGCGGAGCTGCCGTTCAGCATATTACGCGCCGAATTAATTCACGCATAAGGGCGACTCGTGACAAACCCGCACCCTTACACTACTGGCCTGCCGCAAACTCCAAGGCTTGGGCAAATCACTAATGAACCTGACGTGCGTGTGGAGAGATATGTGAATTCGCCGCCGCGAGGACTAGCTCAACGCTAGCTCCATCTGTCGGAGCCACTGCACGGTTTCTTTTTTTTGTGGAGAGTAAACATGACAAAAGTAAGCTAAGACGATTCCAGGTGACGCTTTTATTCTCCTCACTGAGTCGCCGTCGTCGTCGCAACGCAGTACATCAAAGTGCTCCGAGAACGCCACCTAGCGGTGGAGCCAGACGTCTTTCTACACGGTGCGCCATGCTGTCAGTACACAGAGGGCTGGCACGACAAGAAGGGAGGGAAACAGGAAAGGCGAAACGAAGGAGTGGGAGTGCATATAGGGGGAAGGAGTTGGAGATGATGGAGGCGGTAGCGTCGTGGGAGGCTTTTAAAGTGGCCAGGAAACACTGCCCGGAGTGAAGTGGAGTAGGGTTTCTAGCAGCGCCCCAACAGCGCGACCTCGGCGCAGCAGCAGACTTAGTGCCCCCCCCCCCCCCCCAGGGCGGGAAATCCCCCCTCTCCCGAACAGCGACGGCAGGATGACCGCCTATGATGGATCAGGCCGGGCGACAATCGATTCACCGATGCCCCTCTCTTTACATCGCGCTGAGGGAGCTAGATTGACGACAGCCAGGCAGTAGGAGATCGAAAAAGAGTGGGGTTTATGCTCCGAACTCTGCTATACAAAAGCTGTGGCGCCAGCAAAGTTAAAAAAAAAGAAATAATTCGCATACAGCTCGACTTGACAGAAAATCCCGCAGCGCTGAGGAAGCCAGCTTGAGCTCGTAGCCAGCCAGGAACCGGCTACCCAAAGCCTCTTGTCGGCACGATTGTGGCCGATCGCTATGAATAATAACACGACCAAGTGGCCGATCGCTATGAATAATAACACGACCAATCACGAATTCCTGTGACGCGACAGCGTCTTCGCGAGTCCAGGCTATAATTTACTAAAACCAGTTATAGCTCGCGCATGGCGCACCATTTTGCTCAGAAAGGTTGGGGCTAAGCTTATATTAAAAAAAAAGAAACATGAGCAAAGTTTGTCGGTTGGACAAGGAGCTTAGCGGATGGAGGACAAGGTGTAATGATGTTGTGGAGCAACCCTTATATTCATGCTGCTTTAATGTAACTCTTCGACTACTAAGGAGAAAGAAAAAAATAAAGGCTGCCATCTACAAACGATTCAATGTTTCAGAAACGTGTCCAAATCGATAAACTTGTTCTATGGGGCTTTTTTTTTATGTAGTGTGGCGCCAGCTAGTGGTTAATCCTTTAGTCATCGAGCTCCTGATTTTTTTTTCTTTTATAAGAGAAGAGAAAAAGGTAGATGTAGACTTGGTATGCCCATTTAACCACGTGAACCAAGGTGGATATACAGAAGCTAAGTATTTACGCACTGTAAAAGGCGCTATTGAAGTGCAGTTGAACCTCGTTATAACGAATTTGACGGGGTGAGGCGATTAATTCGTTGTAACCATAGTTTCTTTATAAACCCTGTTGACCGAGTTTCCAAGGGAAACAGTCATTCCTGTGTTATATACGTTATTTTGTTATAGACTGTTACGTAATTCATTTCAGAACCCCTTTATCTATTACGTCACGAAATCTTCGTGCCGTTCAAGTATATTGACAAACAACGAACAGTGCTTTTCACCAAACTAACAAAAAATGGGAGAAAGCGTAGGTAGTCAGTGCTACCAGAAACAACGGAAGTGTTTTCGTTTAATGACTACCATTACGCAATAACTGAAGAGATCCCGCATATATGTTTAATACCCAGAACTGCTGTGGCCCTGAAGTACCCACTAGATGTTTTAATGAGATACCATTTCCTATCGTGCTACGTTCTCGCATGTTTGACTCTATAAATATGCCATCTCCAGCGCTTCCGACAGTGTTTGGTTCGCTAGGTAGCGGTAGCTTCTCTTTCACCCACGCTATAAGGGCGAGGAGGTTTTCATTAGCTTCGACTAGATAATACAAGGGTCCTATTCTAATTTGTAGAATACGATGTAAGAAGACGATTATTATATTATACCTGCTCCGTTTGTTAATAAGATTTTGATGGATGTCAAATTCAAAGGGAGTTTATTCAACAAGCTGTGCAAGACACTGCCTCGAGTCTGCAGCGCTGACAAAGAGCATGAGGGTAAAATAAAGAGAGAGAGAGAGAGAGAGGTAGTAGAGAGAGAGAGAAGGAGGTTAATGTTATTGTTAAACGATGTCAGATATGGAGAAAAGAGAAGAATAAGGAACACCACCGCAGGCACGAACAGGTCTGACAATGGAGATTTTAATTAAGGGAAAGCAGCTGAATCTAAACTGACTACTGGGGCCCCATTCATGCGTTCGCCGAACGAGAGAAGCTGGCTTTCACTGGTCGTCATTTACTCAAACATCGCTAGTCCCAAGCTTTGATGTTGTAAATGGAAACTAAAAACAAAGGAAAACACTGTTTCTAGCCTATTGTCTTTTTCACTCAACCTCAAAAACTTCACTGTCGACCTCTCCTAGAACAGGCATTGTTGAATGCCCTCGCGACCACACAATACGGAGAAAAGCTGACATACAATGCTAGTATATGATCGCACGTCGAAGAAATGTCGGAACACAAAAACAACGCATATAAAATTGGAGACATGACACCAGCGTAAAAGCCAATGCGACCCAGAGACTGACCTTAGTCATAAGATCGCCCCGGATAAAACGGGCGAAAAGCATCACCGCTGCGCCGAGGAGGTTGGAAAGGCCCGTTTTAGGCAGACGCGTCGAAAGGGAAGTGTAGTGTTAGAGACGAATTTAATTGTGTAGAAAAAAATAGAAATAAGAGCTCTGTAATAAGAGCTCTAAGAGACGACACGAGCGCTCGTGTCGTCTCGTGTTTTCTTCCTCTTGTCCTGTGTTTTGCGCTGCTTAAAGACTAATTACAAGCCCCTGCATGGTGGCGGCCAATTATAACGTCCGCATTACATAAATACCCTGATGTAGCACACCTATAAATGTTACTGCTTTGTCTCTCTCCCGAATTTCTGGAGAGAAAAAATGTTAAGATTTTGCCGCACGCACGAGCAGGCATGGAATGTGGTTGATATCCGCTGTGCCCCTGTTCTCATAGCTCAGCCCGTCAAAATCGAAAAATCGCACTACATTCCCGGTGAAGGCACATTGCGCCTGGCAGCACTTTTTTGAACAGGCCAAGGAAAACTGTTCTTGGTCACCTGCTGTGTTTCTATCACTGGCAATAACTAAAGGCTAGTTGTGTCATTGCAAGCTCCGTTTCTTCACCGAGGATGCAATGTCACGGCTTTCAAGTTTGGAGTTTTATTGTACACATAAGAATATAGGGCAACCATATACCCGCAAAAGCTTTCCAATGTTTACTTTTTCACGTTCAAAGCCACCTGAACGCGACTTTATCTCTTTGTTTCTCAGGAGAGATGTTGCTAGATTTACCTGGAATGTTTGCAGCCACGCGCGCAATTTATTCTGCGTTGTCCGAAATTTTCGCACGCGATTCTAGCAGTTGGTCCCGAGCTTCGTCGTCTGCTTCAAACTGAGCGAGGGTGAGAGCGGCGGCGATTTTGTTCTTCGACCAACGCCGAGCACGTTTGTTGCTACCACCGCTGCCGAGTTGTTCAATGCTTTGTGGGCGAAAGTCAGCCAGGTAGAGAGTTTATTTTAGAAGCCTTTCACCGGCTTCCCGACTGCTGGACTGCTGTCACCATCACGTGACAATGTGAACTAAATACAAACACAAGTCCTATAATAAGTACAGTACAAAGGCCTCTTGAACAAATTAAAATGAGGTGCAAAATGGCAGCAGGGATATCATATAATTTGTGCGTATTATTAACCCCACAGTAGAGATAGTAAACAAAAGTAGCTGAGAACTAAGCATACCTGAAATCGAAATAATCTAGAAGAAAACAATTGCACGTTATAACATTGCAAAAATAAAACGAACCGTGAATAAAACCAAATACAAGTGAATACGAAGAGCAGTAAAACCAATAGAAGCGCGAAATACATCAATGCATTATACAAATAGCACTTCAAATGGATGAGTGCACTGTGCTAAATTGTGAAGTAATTATAAAGAGGGATTATGGAATATCTCGTGAAGTACAGTTATATCACTGAAGGATTAAAGATCGACATGAGCGCTTGAAAAAATACACACGTGAACTATGGATATAATGCCCAAACGAATGTAGTTCCATGTTTTAGCTCCTCTGAGCTTCACTGTGAAGACATTATTAATGCGGAGTTTCGGGAGAAAGAATAAGTTACTTGATTAGAGCGTAGTAACATTGGGTTTAGTAAGATTTAGCCGATATATCAACTGGAGAAGACTAAGGTCACAAAAAAATGATACGTAAATATGATGAAGCCACAATACATGACAAGGCTGGAAGCAGGAAAAATATTAGGTTGGTGAAAAAATTCTGAAATATTATCACGGCATGTACTAAAATTTATGATGAAAGCTCAGAAGTGTTTTAGCGGTGCTTGTGCGAATGATACGTGAGACCCCATGTTGCGATACAAATCACTGTTCAGTCAATGGTAACGAAGGAGAGAAGACGAGAACACTTTTACATGCGTACATCGCGAAAAAAAAATTAAAAACTGCTGAGCGCATCGACGCGTCATAGGTATAAGATGGCGTGCGTTGCTCATGCTGCTCAGGGGACAAGTAGCTCCAAGCTTGCTAGCACTGACGATAAAGGACAGAATACATCACAAAAAACTGCACCATGAATTCCAGGGAGGTTTCCACATGCATTTTAGTTAGCTGTATGATCAATCAATCAATCAATCAATCAATCAATCAACCAATCAACAATCAATCAATAATTCAATCAATCAATCAATCAATCAATCAATCAATCAATCAATCAATCAATCAATCAATCAATCAACCAATTAATCAATCAATCAATCGTTCATTCATTCATTCATGCATGTCAGACAGACTGCCATGGCTTTCTGCATGTTATCGTCATATTCTAGCGTCCACCTCGACAACAGAGAAGGAATTCGCCGCAATTGCACGTTGTTAACTGAAAGTAACGTCGTAACTTCAGCAGTAAAGCTGAACAGCTCAGTACGAAAATTATTAATTATCACGAGTGGTTCCCTTTTGCCTAGCAAAAGAGGTTATATGCGTGTGCTGCGCGTACTCCGTTCCCATCACAGTCTCTCTTTTGTGCTAGTGCTTCTGAGAAACCACTGGCGGCACATCGTGACAATTCGTGCGCCTCCTTTTATTCTCGGGCTGCCGCTTTCACGAGGCAACCAGGCAGCAACCAGCGCCTCCGCCTAATTCGGACTCCTGCGGGGCAACCGAATCGCGAAATTGGACCACCCGGCTCCGGTGTCGGTTGCACCCTGAGTGATGGCGTGCCCTGCAACGCTCCGCTGCTTCGCCCTGCCCTTGGTGCGACAGAAAGTAAGCCCCGGTGGAATATAGCGTTGCTGTCGGTAAGATGAGGCGGCGTCACGCTTTCCCCGAAAACTGGAAGCACACTGGAAAGCAGAAGATCGTTTACGCTAGGGCCGTTCTCACGTCGCCGAGGCTGTGCGTAGTATTGCCTCTCCTATAATTTCGGGGACCGCTTCGAGAAGCCAGCGAAGGTGCCTTTATTCTGGCCCGTTCCTTTGACTGCCGCTAGGGTCTCCACTTATTTCCTGTCCCTCCTCACCGAGAGGCACACACACGCACCAAAGCGCAGCGCTCTCTGTTGGTTTTCATGCTTGCGCGCCAAGCAGACACGCAGTTGACAGGATAACTACAATAATCCCGAGGCGCCGAGTAGCGCGACTGCAATTTTCCCATCTCCCCACTCTCGCCCTACTCGAGTTACACACACGACCAATGCTTTCGCGGCGGCACAAGCAACACGAAGAACGAAGCCTTCGAGGCAGCCACCTTGTTTTTCCCGTCTTCTTCCATTTTCCTGCATGTTAACAAATGCACCCGTTTCTTTTCTAGCTTTCCCTTTGTTAGCGGTGTGGCCGATTGTTTGGCCTGCTTGTTACTGCCGTGGTGCCGAGACTACGGCTCGTTCTTGCAGTTCGGGAGCTGCTCGGCAGTCAATTAGTTTGTCGGCGTAAACAAACCGATCGTTGCGCTCTCTGAATCGAGGGAGAGTCCTGAGTTCTGTTTAGGTTCGACTTCTCTCCCGACACGTTTTTGGCCTGCAAGCGAAGTGGATGAGAACGCGCAACAGACGCTACTCGAGTCTAATCCGCTGTAATGGACATTTTATCAGCGAATGCATGTTCTCGGCGGTTCTCCGCAGCAGTAGATGCCCGCGATTCCGCGCGCTCTGCGCGTTTGCGCTCCCTTGCTGCGGCTGGGATACACACCGCTTCAACTTCCCAAACAAAAAGAAAGAAAAAGGAAAAGAAAAAATCTTATTCTCTCCCCCCGTACTCGATATGTTTTCGTAAGCCTAACAGAGAGGTAAAGAAGGAAGGAAAGAAGAAGGCGGGGGCGGCAGTGGTGATAAATATACCATTCCTCGTATCGGTGGTAATTAGGAACGGGGTCGGCCAGCGAGCTTTCGCCGAGCAAACACTTGCGCCCGTGCTGCGGGAAGAGGAAACTGCGTTAGAGGGAAGCGCGGAGATGGGATTTCTTCCACTTTTTGCAGACGCGGTATAGACCTCGTCGGTTTGTGGGCACCGCTGCACCAGTCATCGCACACACTCGGCGAAGTCAGGCTGGAGACGAAAGTAGCGACCACAGCGCCTTCTTGAGGCAGACGTCGGAGGTACAGCTAGCAGAAGTGAAAAGAAGCGAAATAGCCGTAAAAGAAAATAAAAAGAAAGAGAGAAAGAATAATGCAGAGATCAAAAGCGGGGGTGCGGTAGTCTGCTTCACAAACCAAACTGCAATTGGTATTGGTTCTCCATCTTGACGTGCCCGGTCGCTGCCATTAAGCCCGTAATCCACGTCCTCTAGCGGTCATGGTTCAAATGTTGCCTTTTATTTCTCGATTGCTTTTGGTGGAAAACAGAGCCAACGCAGTGTGAGCACTTAGTGGAACCACAAAGAGCAGACAACAAAAAACACCAAGGAACGGCCGATGATTCTTCCATGGGCTGGAAGATAACTGAACGCGGCTTACTCAGGGTGATCCAGCAGCTTACCCCATGAGGGCTTCATGATACTTATCCGTCGAGTACGGAAGGTTTCAAGTGGTCAGTGTCGTCAAACGACAATAAAGAAAGCAAATATCATCTTTGAAACTCTGCGGCCTTACTCAACGCTAAACAAACATTCGAATAAATGGCAAATATTAACTTAGATCGTGCGCGTTAGTAGTTTTAGTTTAACCTCTGTGTGCGAACTGCAAGTGAAATAATAATTTGTGTTCTTTATGTCAGCGGGTATAGAATACCGAATAACGGAAAACATCCGGCACATGAATTACTGCAGCAAAAAAGTATAATCTCGCGCTCGTATCACACCGCGCAAAACAAGAACCTGAGCACGTCGTTTATGATCCATTACCTTTCGATGCTCGATTGTATTACTCTACCTTCCTATACCGACAAATCTCATAGTTTCAACTGGGGGCTCACTGCGGTAATGCACTGAATAGGACAGGGCGTACAGTTATGCGTTGCGTACCCTACTTCCCCGCCAGAGCAAAGACACAAGAGCTTAAAATCATCTAATGGAAAGCTGTGCTCACATATGTATCGCAAACAACCTTTCTGCTTGCGATGACTTTGGGAGAGAGGGGCAAAACGCGAAGCGGGACCGAAACGCGACAGTTTGTTGCTTAGCGCCCCCTAACTTCTAAATGTGCGATAATACTAACTTGATATTTAGGTGGAATGACCCGCCACGTGTCCGCTACAATTTAGTTGATGCTTTTGACAGATTAGCTTTATCAAAGCAGAGGAAAAAAATTGCGAAGTGAGCCCTGGCGAACGAGAAAGTGGTCGAAAATGTCCGGAATTCTGCACGCCACAAATTTAAATAATGTGCTGCACATTCAACCTCCCCGCCTAGGTTAACCTAAGTGTTTAGTTTTTATGATTTATTTTGTTTCATTCTCGATTACTCTTGGCAGTTCGGACTCTGCGCGATATTCGTAAATTAACTTCCTCCGTCGTAACTTTTTCGTTCTAGGGTCAAAGCAGCTGCTCTTTCGCTCAGCCGTGTTGAATCGACACGGGATTTGACTCGATTAGTAGCGCATGAACACAAGGTTTTGAATGTGATTGCCGACCAGACCAAGCAGTGTCGATCCTCGCGTGAGAAATGTCCTGGTTTCGGAAGGGCGTCTCATTTTGACGCGGTGGAGCGAAATGCGAAATTTTGAAGTTTTATATTTTATTAAATTTTACTTTGCTCCTCTTCGGCTGACCTTTTCACGGTTGGTGAGCGGGGTGCCAGGACGGTATGAAATATTTAGGCAATATTTGCTTTTGATAACAGTGAAAAAAATTAACGGCCACGATTTGCAAATCTGTGTCGCGTTTTGTCCTATCTAGTTGCGCTGGCACGAGTGGTGAGAGGGGATTATACAACAATTGGGTTAAATGGTGACCTGACTCGAAATGCACTTTTCTTGTCTACCTCTTATGAAAGACAAGAAAGCAGTAAGTAGACAGACACGACGACTTCTTTTTTGTCGCTCATAGGAATTCGCAAAAATATTGGAGGGGACACTTACGCTCCGCCTTAAATGTATGAAGCGATAGCTTTAATGGGTTAATGCCCATACATGAAGCTGGAGTAGCATCCCAGGCCGACAACCAGGCAGACCTCTCCAGTTTCATTGATGTCTCCCCCCCCCCCCCTCCTTCTCGTCCTCCTCCTCCATATATGAAGAGTTGGTCATTCTCTGCTTAACATTCATAGATCCCCGGGAGTTTTGATACCACTCCTGGCGCAGTGGCGCTGCGGTTAAGGGATGCGGCACTGCCTTGCGATGGCAGGTGCTTCCACCGGTGGGTCTTGTACGTGTGACCGAGGTTGCTTTTCCCGCGCAACCTCTCGCTACCAGTCATTACTTTAACTGCCACCAGCCACAGTGGTCAGTTTGCTCATAATCCGGTGGGCAGGTTGTGATGACACCACAACGTCACGTGACTTAGGTGGCCCACTTGCCTCCTAGGTCTTCTCTGGGTATTTTTCGCTCACGGTTGAGGACGGTGACGTCAAAGACGGCACCGAATTTTCTGCATTACGAGCTCCTTAACGCTGTCGCGTTAAAAAATGCCCTTCTAGTGAGCTATTGGTCACCGTGTTTCCATTTCCAGAATCCAGCTGATCCGAAGTACTCCACTGCGGCGACTCTCATAACACATGTGCTGCTCTGGACATGAGTGATACCATACCATACCATACCATACCATACCATACCATACCATACCATACCATACCATACCATACCATACCATACAGTACCATACCACACCATACCATACCATACCACACCATACCATACCATACCATACCATACCATACCATACCATACCATACCATACAATACCATGCCATACGATCCCGGCCGCAGCAGTCGAATTTCGATGGAGGCGAAATTCTAGAGGCCGGTGTACTGTGCGATGTCAGTGCACGTTAAAGAACCCCGGGTGGTCGAAATTTCCGGAGCCCTTCACTACGGCGTCCCTCATAGCCTAAGTCGCTTTGGGACGTTAAACCCCCATAAACCAAACCATAAACCAAATCATGCCATACAGTACTATACCATACCATACCATACCATAACATAATATACCCCACGACACCCCACCGCACCGAACCTTGTCACCGAACCGCACCGCACCTTATACCGTACCTTACCGGACCTTACCGCACCGTACCGGACCGTACCTTCCGGACCATACCGTACCATGCCCTACCTTACCACACCACACCTTACCGTACCTTACCTACCGTACGTACCACTTGTTTTTCCTTTCTGAACGCCGTGCGTAGTCAAGCAATCTTCACGTGATTGTTCGGAAGACCTGCCACGGTGATTTACCGTTAGCGGCAGTCTATCATGCTTGGCCCTGGGGCCGCTTATTATTTCCCGGCGTACGAGAAAACAGCACAGGTCCTGAGGGGCATCAGTGATCCATACTGGCTTCAGGTCTCTCCCCGTGGCCTTGTTTTCTCGCTGCCACGAAAATAATCGAAGGGAGGGAGTGGCCCCGCCTACCAGCTACTGGAGAAATGACAAAGGAAACTGCTAGACGACATCTCGGACACCACACGCGGAACGCTGTGCTCGAGATGGTTGGCCACTAAGCGTTTATAGACAGAAAGATATGTCCCAAGCAAAGCAAGAAAAGTTGGAAACCGAGGAAAAATACAGCACGGAAATGAGAGCAAACACGCGGACAGAGCTACAGGAGCAGGTCGATACTGTCCACGGACCTCTATTCTCCAACCATTTCTTTTTTTCATTCAATTACCCACCTCCGTGGCGCAGCGGCTCCGTTATTGCGCAGTCCCATTGTTGTGCAAGACGTCGCAATATCGAATTCCTACCAAGGCGGCAGCGTTTCTATGGGGGCGAAATGTATAACTATCCTGTTCTGTGCGGCATCTGTGCACCACCTTAAGGAATTCCGTGTTGTCGATCGAGACATTTAGATTAGGGTGACGCTATCGGTTAAGGCCATAGGGGGTGCGCAGACGCAGGACAAAAACCGGAGGGAGCGGCGTTATTGCCCTGCGCACTACCCCCCTCCCCCTGCGATTCCCCTATGCCCCCAACCGATATCGTGCCCCTATTTGATAAATGTCCCTAATATTAACCTGCAGACCTCGACTACGGCGTCTCTGAAATCCGACCAAGCAGCTCTCTCGCATTAAACCTGACGTAGCATACTTTTGTCCCAATCCCTATTCACTTGACAAGGGATGGGTAAGATGCGTGCAAGCAGGAAAAGTTGTGCTTCGATTTCATACTTGTTTGTTTTATGGCTGATCTGAAAGCAACAAAGCACGACTGTTATTTTTGTACGTGCTACCAAAAGCGACTTGCTTGAGCCGATTTTCAGGGACGCAAGTTGTGCCCATCACTTTAATCCTTAATAAAACTTTGGCTTGCAGCGCCTGCCTGCGGTAGAAGTGCAACAACTGCGACAACGGTGGAGAGAGCTGTCCGAAAGCTCTGGTATTTAATTCACCCACAGTCTGACGGTGGATTAGTGTACTCGGTTGTTGGCGCACTAAAGACCACAAGGGCAGCACGCAGCCATGATTCGCGTACAAGCGAAACATGCGTGCGGAAAGAAAAGTTACTCGTATTAAGACTCCTATAAACAAAAAAAGCAATTCCTCGCTTTTCTTCTGACTTAAAACGAAGGATTATCTTAGTATAATCTAACTCTTGTCAAACGTGGAATTGATAGTTGCATTAAAATAAGCCTCCTGTTGAAACACGAGTAGGAACGGGAGCGAAGTTGATTAAAATTATCAGTTTAAATTGAAAATACCGTCACTTATCTATCGTTCATGAAGGGCGGCGATGAGTCATTAAATATACGAAAGATTTACATACCAAAGTGTGTATTTTACTTAACTTGCCTACATCTACTTAACTTGATTTGGTTTATGGAGGGTTTAACGTCCCAAAGCGACTCAGGCTATGAGGGACGCCGTAGTGAAGGGCTCCGGAAATTTCGACCGCCTGGCGTTCTTTAACATGCACTGTCATCGCACAGTACACGGGCCTCTAGAATTTCGCCTCCATCGAAATTCGACAGCCGCGGCAGGGATCGAACCCGCGTCTTTCGGGTCAGCAGCCGAGCGCCATAACCACTGAACCACCGCGGCGGCTTCATGTAGAAACAAATTTTCAGAGGAAACGCAGGGGAGCAGTGAATATGTAGCACAATGGACAAGCGCTCGTGATGGGTAAACACTCTAATTCCGAAAAAAAAAAAATATTGAACGCAGGTGAAACGCAGTGTTGAGAATAAGACGCATAAGAAAAAAAACAAGCCAAGGGAACCGCTGCATAAGCTTCTTGCGGATACGAAAACGAGGGGCACATTCTGCGCCTCTGAAGTGTTTACGGTTCGGGTCTAAAATTTCCTGAACACCAAGGGACAGCCAGAAAATGCATTATCGTCGGCATGTCGCAGTGTTCTTTTTCTGTAGAAAATTTCGAAACCGACCGCACGCTGGATCCATGCCAGATAGAAAAGGCAAAAAAAAACGAAAAAAATTGCACAAATTCCTGGCTTACGCGCTGCTTCATTTCTGTTTCTGCTCTGTTAAGTACCGCATGCCAACTTCCGTTGAAACAACATTCCCATAATGAGATAACAGAATGAAATGCGACGAAGCATACTTCCCGCGGAAAGCCACGCATTCTAGCGGGCTGGGGGAGGACAACAAAGCAGCAGAAAGCATTTCTCAGAACGCGGTTTGTTTACAAAGAGCTCAGAAAAAATCTGGATCACTCGACCGGCTCGAAAGAACAAAGAGGTGGTCGCTCTGGAAGACCCGTCACGCGGAGAGGACTGCAAAATTCGGGAGAGCCCGCTAGCTGAGATGCCGCAAGCGCCAACAGAGCAGAAAGTTGGTGGACTAAGGTAGAAAAGAAATCTACGAAAAAACAAGATAAGTCGGCCTGGACAAAGTAAAAAAAGGCAGACTACGAGTGACACAAACGGACAGTCGCAACGGCCAGCGGAGAGTCGCGCCGAATGCGGAAGGACATCATTTTCCACGGTTCGGTCCCTCTAATCCGCATTCCGCTACGTCGAGCCGGATTGACTCAGTCCGGGCCGCATTGTATGCCGCGCCACCAATGGCTGAAGACGACAACGACGCAGGCCGACCAGCACCACAATCATCCCCATCGCGCTTTCCTTCCCCCATTCCCTAGGGCGTCTCCTCTCCACGCTTCCTCTTCTTCCCTCATTCCCTAGCCGCCATCTCTCCGCGGGTAGCAGGTAGCATACCGAGTGCCCGGGTAAGCCTTTTTTTTCTCTCGGAAATACTACATCATTCATGCTGTCACCGTTTCTTTCGTCTCTTTGGACAAACAAAATAAACAAATAGAAAACCTCAGCATATCGTCTACCGCGTTACGTTACCGGAGTACCGGGAGCCTGCGCGCCGGCAGTGCGCATGCGCAGATCGCCTTGAGGACGGCAGATGGCGCCCTACACCCGGCAACTGCGCACAAGCCTGCCGCATCAAGACCAATCAGCGTGTGCTCACTGGCGGTGGGCGGGCTCCCGCCACTCCGGTAACGGTAACGCGGTACACGATATGCTAAGGTTGTCTATTTGTTTATTTTGTGTGTCCAAAGAGACGACAGAAGCGGTGACAGCATGATGATGTAGTCTTTCCGAGAGCAAAAAAAAAAAGGGCTAAAAAGGGGAAATAAGGGTAATGCGATACATGGTATCACAATACACGGTAATACCATCAACGATACGTGAGCGAATGAAACTCGGTCATATCTATGAATGCGAGATTTTCTTTTATTTAATTACTCTAGTCATACTTCCGATCCCTACCTCACAGTCCAGTTTGCGCTCCGACACGCGCCTATCAAATATTTTTCCCTTATACTTAGCCAGGTCCGCGTTACTGTCGTCGAAAATAAAAAAAAATGAAACAACAATCTACAGCTTGTTTACTATGCATATAGAAGTAGTATCGAGGAGCATCAGGCTTGCGTTAGGTCGGCGGTTCAGATGCGCTACTGGGAATTGCCTGAAAACTCTCACTGCTGATTAAGTAGTTGCCGCTCTTTTTTCATTTGTGCATGCTCGATTCTACACGCCATCTGCACAAATACATAGCCCCGTGTAACGCGCGCGTACGCACCGCTCGCACACACGCGCAAAGTACTCAAATGCTGCTGTTCAGTTTATCTTGGTGAAAAAAACAATTCGGCCGGAGCAGCCGCCGGTTCTGCCATCCTGTTTGGAACAGAAAAAAAAGGGGACCTGTTTCGAGTATTGCGAATGCGGGAAGAGACGTCTTTATTTGCTCTTCAACATAGAGAATAAAGAGGCAGTGTGTTTCACAACGCTGCACTAGTATGTACGGTACAACGCATATCTCTTATGGAATATTCGCTCAGGGCTCATTTCCGTCAAAAGGCGGGTAGACAATGTAGGCATATTTAGAGTGTATTTCACCGCAAGAACTGCATTTTCATAACGACAAATCAAAAGCCCTGACATTCGCCTTGAGAATACGATCCTTTCTTCTTACGGTTTACTTTCATATCTGCCATATTTGTACTGAATATCATAAAGAAGTCTACAAGCAAAGTCATGCGTGTCGCAAGAATACGCCAAGCCTCTGTGTGCCGGCATTGAAAGTTGGGAAGACGCATTGCGTACATAGGCTTAACATGTTCCTTCATGATCACGAAGAAGTATTCCTTACCTTTGCAGAGTGAAAAGAACCCACGCGCCTGTTATCACGAATCAGACAGCGAAAGTTTCGCATGAGAAAAAAAAAGAACGAATAAGAAATTCACAAGAAACGCGGCAGCACTGGAGGGGAAGTGCAAAAGAGGAATAGAAACACGGCACCGAAACGAGATGGGAGAAAGCTGGCGTGGCAGTGTCCGAATGATCACCAAACAGTTCGAAATTGGCAGCGAATAAAACAGTTTCCGGGAAACTGCAATGAACAGTAATGATTGCGCGCAGAAAATTGGAATCCTCAATGACACCCGGGTAAGTAAACGCGGTTCACAGCCTGGCTTTCCAGTCTAACTGGGAAACCTGAAGAATCAGAGAACCCCCCGTGTGCACAAGCGAAGTGCTTTTTGCTTGATTCTAGCTCGAAACGTGCCGTCTAAATGGAAACCGAGAGGTCTATTTCGTAAGTACAGGCCTGAACAGATTCGCGAGCTGTGGGA
The DNA here is from genome assembly GCF_052857255.1 of Amblyomma americanum. NCBI lineage: Eukaryota > Metazoa > Arthropoda > Arachnida > Ixodida > Ixodidae > Amblyomma > Amblyomma americanum. Next base: position 51,879,955 of record NC_135502.1, read on the forward strand.
CTAAAGTTAGTCAATATCTTATAATGGTTAACAAAACACTTATCGTCTTCGTACTCCCCTCATCCTTCCATTCCCCGGACACTTTCGAGCTTCATTGGTTACAGTGCCCCATACCCAATTCCAAACCCAGTGGTATGAAGACTCTTGTCCACGGCTGTACATCGAGTTGTCTGCGCGGAATGCCCGCTTTGCACTGTGACGGAGGAAAATTAGGCGGAATGAATAAAACTGCAGTAAAAGAAGCTCTCCGATTCGCTATAAAATAGTATCTGCACCTAATTTTTCACTTGCCATCGAGAACGTTATGTGAACCTGTTTTACCTTACATGCAATATGTACTTACTTAATTGCGAAGCTGAGTAACAATTTTTTTGTATGCCTTTTACACTTGGCATTGAATGTGTTTTCATCCTGTTTGTGAAAATGACGGTTTGAATTTTTTTTTTTTGCTTTAGAACTTACTGTATGCTTTCGCTTTTCTGTTTGCAATTTTAGTTTTGGAATCCTTATGTTTGCAATTAACCCCGCTTCGATAATGCCCAACGGGCACTGTAAGTAATTGTAATAAATAAATAAATAAATAAATAAATAACCAAGAAGTTCTGGTTCTTTATCTCCTTTTTTGTGCTCACTCATGTTCACTGTTATCCTACACGCGTTATCATATGCCCTACCCTGCCACAACTTTACAATGGTTTCGCATAAAGTTTAACAAGTGTGAGATAGCTGTTCACTCAGAATATCTTCACTGCGCCTTGCAATGACTCACTCACAACTTAAAATGCGTCGTGGCCCGCATGGATTTTCCTGGATGCGGCGTGACCTCCCAGTAGACTACCGACGAAGTCAACTTACTGTAACCGATAAGAGATGGCAGTGGCAAGCTGGCATGTGTTTTCCGCAGGCTCTCTGAAAAATCTCAGCTATCTCACGACTTAATAGCGCCGCTCAATATTCGTGGCGCAAAACAGGAACACACCACGTGACCCATCGATGACCCATGGTGCAGTGGACGTGATAAACTTTCTTCTTTAGACTTTAACTAAGTGAAAATAATAATAATAATAATAATAATAATAATAATAATAATAATAATAATAATAATAATAATAATAATAATAATAATAATAATAATAATAATAGGTTTTTGGGGAAAGGAAATGACGCAGTATCTGTCTCATATATCGGCGGACACCTGAGCCGCGCCGTAAGGGAAGGGATAAAGGAGAGAATGAAAGAAGAAAGGAAGAAAGTGGTGCCGTAGTGGAGGGCTCCGGAATAATTTCGACCACCTGGGGATCTTTAAAGTGCACTGGCATCGCACAGCACACGGGCGCCTTAGCGTTTTTCCTCCATAAAAACGCAGCCGCCGCGGTCGGGTTCGAACCCGGAAACTCCGGATCAGTAGTCGAGCGCCTTACCACTGAGCCACCGCGGCGGGTTAACTAAGTGAAAAGTAATTCAGCGATGTACAACAAGTACATCAACCCCAATACAAAATCCTCCAGCGGGAACTGAACACACACGGCACAATACGCAGTACTGTGTGCACATTGCACACCCCACTGCGCGTCTTCACTTTCCGCTGTTGGAATTTAAGTTGGCAACATGCATCAACTAACCTCACGCAATGGTTTATTCAGCATACCAGTGAAATATTGTTTTCTAAAATGGTTGAAATGGTCGAAGGCTATCCCCAACGCACGTTTTTGTGTCCGCCTGTTCGAAGGTGACAGCGAAGGACATGGCTCCTGGAGTTCAATGTGTTTCCTTAGGCAATGACGTGTTCCCTTACCAAGTGCGCCGTTAAGGTTAGCGTTTCTTCCCTCGTCGCTTCAGCCAGCGCGCTGCAACAACAACACAACCAGGTCACAATCTTGACTTATTTTTGTTTTCAAAGGTTAAGCGGTCAGCTGATTGGTTTCTAGCATGTTCGAGGGCGTGAACCTCCGAGGAAAGCCCCTTTACGTGGTCGCGCTGAGCGCAGGAAAAGAAGACTGTTTCACTGCCTTCTTTTTTGCTTCTTTTTCTTCTTCGTAGAGAGAGCTTCTGGACGTACACACACCCAGCGACACCCACAGAGCGCTACCGGCACGCAAGCCAAACTGCCAAAAGTTCTGCGATAAACTCAATGCCTCCCTGGCGTAATCTGCCCGTCCTTCAGACCTGTCCTCATCCGCCACCACACCACACTGAGAGGAAAATATGAACCGCCCAGAAAAGCAAGACAAGAGAAAAAGAAATCCTGGCAGATAACAGCGTTTAGCCTGTCGCACCGATTGCGCCCCCACCAGAGAGCAGAGCTTCGATTCGCCGGCGGTGTTGCAGAGGGGAAGGAGGGGGTTACTTTTTCCGTCCTGAATGTCCTCCTCGCCCCGATCTTTTTCCGGGAGCGGGAGGAAGAAAAAAAAATGCGGGATCGGTGGAAAAGGCAGCGCAGCTGCTGCATTTTGACCCCCGGTGCGACGGGTCGGGGGCTGGCGCAAGTTTTTCCTCGCTCGACTCGCCTTCATTATTTTTGCGTTTCGTTTTTCTTGCGGCGGGCGAGAGGCGAACAGTCGGCATTTGCTTATTCTTTTCACATCTCCTCGCCGAACATTAGAGCCTTCTGGTGGTGGGCAAATAAAGAGAAAAGCAGAAGTAACAAAACAGTGGAGCACCCGAAGGTCTATCCGGCCTGCACTGTGTTCGCAAGATAGAAACAAACCATCACCATAAAGAAATGTATAGAGTCCATCGAACAATATTCAGCAGAGACCGGAACGCATGCAGGAGAAAAAAAAATTAACAACGAGAGAACGGAATATCTTTTCAGCGGCAGGGATGGAGGGCGACTGCTACTACTATCACAGTAGGTTTTCGAACATAGAAAAAAAAAGAAGCCCGGTGCCTTCAACTAAGACAGAAAAAAACAAACTGTGAGGCTAGTTCCAGATTCCCCGGAAGAGAGGTTCGCGACTGCCCGAGAAAGCAGCTAGTTCTTTTTTTTTTCTCCCGGTGGCAGGAAAGGGCTAGAAGATCAGAGTGACAAGTAGCTGTCCGAGTGAAAGCATGCTGGTCGCTTGCCTGTCCGTCCTTTAGGCTAGGCGTTCGCTCCTATCTCCAGTATTAAGGTTCGCGCTGGCATTTGAAAAAGAGTTTGGGGAACTTTTCATTATCTCCCATTTCTTTCGGGGCCTCCTCTTCCGGTTGTTGTAGTCATCCTCAATGAACCTTGAGATGAATTCTTCCGTTATTTATTTACGTGTATGTAGGTATCAGTGAGTGGTAGTAAAAATGCTCTGACCTGAGGCAAAGAAAGCTACCCACCTACGTTTTATACAGTGAACGCAAACAGTGAAACGGGTACCATTCTCGCAGCTGGTAGCAAAGTGAGAACGAATATAGTTGTCATTTTGTGTGGCTGTAACAAACGGTGCTGCTGTAGTTCGTGGTTCCTTCTTTTTTTTATTGGTCATAATGCACTTTCGATACGCTCTTAACACTTAATGCGTTTTCATTATAACAAACTTCTCTCCATGGTCCAGGCGTTCGTTTCCATTGTCACTGTTTATTGCTATTACTCACCCGGACTTTTGAAGTTACCGTGGTAGAAGAAGTTTCACCGTCCGTCTTTTCCTTAGTTAACATTTAAAGCAGTGAGCTTGCCCAAAGACAGAAAAGCGCCCTCCTAAAAAATCAAAACTTTAAAGTAATGTTCAAAACTAGCAAGCACTACGCAGTTCACAGTTCGCGAACAAGCTCTAATGATTAGAAATGGAAGCAGAGAACAGCATTCTAACCCCCCCCCCCCCCCTCCCACCCCTCTTTTGACAGCACGGCAAAAATAGCTTAAGAAGAACACAGGGGAGGCAGCCGGCGTTTTCTTTCAAGTGGGCATTCGCTTAAACGGCAATAAAAGGCGTCGCTGGCAAAGTTCACGACGTCTGGCAAAGTTCAGAGATTACTTTTTGCCGAACGAGGGCAAAAGAAGAAGTAGAGAACATCTGCGACATTTTACAGTTGAGATTGGGCTCAAAACTGAAGCCGCATTTATTGCGTTGGAAAAAAGACTGCAGTTTTCTGTCTAACGAGGGCCTTGATCGGCGATTCTCAACGTTTTACAATGGGCTCTGAAGCGAAGGCAATAAAGGAAACAGAACGGAACGTCAAGAACGGAGGCCCGACACTAAAATTCGAGCAGCCCCTGCTTCAAAAGCCGTCAAGCCGTAAAATCGGTGCCGTAAAGGCCTTTACGCCGGACTGCAAACACCGTCACACCGTATGCTGGTATCGCCAGCATGGCCAGCGCTATGCGCCGTTGCTACATGGCACGCGGTGTTCCGTGAGCACAGAGCAAAAGCCAAGAGGTATGGAACAAAAACGAAGCAGGCAAAAGAAACAAAACATACTTCGAACCAAACTCAACCTTCGGACATCTCGAGCAGCTACTTTACAGAGCATTAAAACGTGCAGAATATTGGCCCGGAACTTTGTGTTATTGTGAGAATACAACGCAATCGTAAGCGCTGCAGAACATTTCTACTGTTACTTTCTCTATATTACGATTTGCCCTCTCTTTTCACACATCGAAATCTCACAGACTTACTCAATCCAGTCATGCATTTCATAAAAATTAATCCGGTTTGATATACTCTAACAACTACTTCGTCACTGTCTGATTATTGGTCAGCTCCAACAACAACAGCATCAAGAAGATGCTCTCCGATGCAAAGCTGCGAGTAAAAGTAATAAAAACTTGCAGTTATCTGGTGTGTAGTTTGGAGAAGACTAAGAATCGCTTATTTAAATTTCACCCGTAATTAAAACGCGGTCATTAAACTGTAATTAAAACGGCAGACGCTCACGGTAGCTCTTTGCACTAAACTCATCGACATCCAGAGAGCATTGATTTTCAACGCATTATCTGAGCAGGGGATAGATAACACGAAACCGAAACTAAGAGGAAACGCGTCCTAATCAAAAACTTGTATTTTGTCTTCAGAGATTATTGCTTCTCTCTTAATGGCATCGTCCTGGTTGGCTCCGAACTCGGATATAGCTTAACGCGCCTGTCAGAGCGTGAATCGAGGTCCTAGAAGCTACAGACTTTGATCCCACAGGGATTTCCCAAGATGGCGACGACAGCGTACGTCGGGATAATCACATCGCGCGCATGCGGGACTTTCAGCGTAACGGAAAGGACACCAGAGATGAGAGAGAGGGGGGGGGGGATGCCGCGACAATATTAAAATGCAGTGGAATAAAGCAAAAGAAAGTTAAATAGGACCCCCGACATATACCAGCTGTCTCCATGTCCGCGGGTTCTTCCTTTTTTTTATTCACATTTTTCCTCGCCTTGCAGTTGCCTCATTGTCCAACTCCCAATGGAGTCGATCTCCGTCCTACCCGCCAGCGATTCCCTTTTTTCTCTATTTACTTCTATACAAGATTGACTTCAGGACAGAACCGAGTCCGCCGGTGATACGAATATCGAACTCATTTCGAGCGGCCCCCTTATCTATTACACAGCGCTTATCTTTGTCCGTTCGCGTACGCGGAGGCGTATCCCCGCGGGAAAGCCCGAAATTGCATTAGAGACTTCCACCTTGGTGGGCGTGGCAGGAGGAACTCGAGAGATATCCGCTGGCCCAGCGAAAGAGGGGCAAGGGGGAGAGAAGAGAGAGACGAACACGGAAGGCTTCCAGCGTTTTCTCTGAGGCTAAAAGACGGCAAAGAGAAGGCACGGAGACGGTGCCGAGGAAGCAGATCCCAGATGTGACATTGTGTCAGTGACAGTTCTTGACTCGGGAGCGGAAGCGGCATGCTGGGGAAATAAAAAAGAAGGAAAGGCGTTTCAATTTCGACCGCATTGTTCGCGCTGACGCGCAGCCCGGCTGACACGAGGTTTGCAACCTCCACCCCCTCTCCTCCCCGCCTTCTTCGACAACGTTGAGTCCTGAGTGGAAAACCCTATTAAGCTATAGAGAAACAGGGGAATAGGTGCTTTGTAGCGTTAGCCTGAAAAGAGGATTTTATCTCGGCGAAGAAGAAACGCTCTCACCGGGAAATAATAATAATAAAAAAAACGCACGTAATAGCGGGTGGCTGTTCTCGGGAGGAAAACGTACTCTGTGTGTTGGACGTACCATTGTTGCCTTTCGATCTGCGAAAGAAAGACTCGCCGCTGTCATCGCCGGTGATAAAAGATTTGTTTTTCAATCCCACAGTTTCCCTCAGGGCTATTAAGCGAGTCGGTATAAATTATAGAAAGGCGCTTTCGAGGGGCCGTAGGGAAGATAAAATAAGGAAGAAACCATAGAAAGGTACAGAGGGTGCTTACATTCCCTCATTTTTCCTCGCTATAGAGCATGGCCGAATTGGCGGACGTATGATTGACACACCAGTGTAAATGCAGTTCATTTTCTAAGATATTTGTAGATCTTCATCGCTATCGCGCAAGAGCACATTGTTAAAGTAGGCAGAATTCGGGAGTCCCGTCATGCACAGAGAAGAATCAGACTTCCCATTCGCTCGTTGCATAGCCAATCTGCCTCAGAGCAATGAATGACAAGTGGTGCATCTGTTGTCATCATAGAGAAGCCACAGTGCTTAGGACAAATACTTGAATAGATAATGACAGGATTGGCGCTGAATCGCAGTTGAAGTTTATTTGAACGTAAAAAAGATAAATACATTTTCGATGAAAATTCGAACTAATAAACGTCACATACTCGCCAGGGCCTGTTCTCTTGCTTCCCACTTGAATGTCGTGTTCTGCGCTGTCAAAAACGTCACTGCGCCATTAGCTCTATTGGATCCGTTGTCTCTGCTGCTCTGTCTCTCTTACGGTTTTGCAGCAATACGCACGTCAAGAGTAGCTGTACAGAGCCCCAGACTGATTCAAGTTCGAGTTTTTGCAGGTTCTCCAAGAGTCTCCTGGCGGAGCGTATATACGTAAGCGCACGTTGTTGTTGTTGCCTTAAATACGATGGCACATGCCCACGGTGGGAGATTGGCCAGGGTTTGGTGCTGATCCATAAGCGCACGTTATAAGCCGATACGTCTTTCAACTGCTTTTTCATCTTCATCGCGAACATCACCATCAACAACGGCACCCAGCGTGATAATTCCTCCAAAGGGAAATTCCAAAATTCCTCGAACCAGGTTATACTAGCTAATGAGCTCTCCTTCTACCCGTATTCTAAATGCGAAAAAAAAGAGAAAAAGAAATCTATTTGTCTAGAAACAATGATCCTCTATCACGTGACGAGAGCCTCCTTTTCCTCAGGCCCTGCGTCCTTTTCCTCAGGCCCTGCGGGCGTTGATGCACCATCGACAGAACCTGTGGGCGTAAACGCCTCGCGAGGGGTCAGCCACATGCCACCGGGTCACGGTGGTGGTACAGGCCACAGCGCGTGGCACAAAAGCCAATCCCGTTAGCCATCTTGAGAGATTGCGAAAGGAGGGCCTCGCTGCGAATGCTATCGATGATGAAGGCCCGCAGACAATGCGGGAGCTGTTTTGGCAAAGGGTTCCTCCATTCGAGGCCTCTGGCTCTGCGGCGAGGACAAAGGCATTCTCTCCTCAGTGCGGTTGACGACCCTAGCCGGCTCAGAAAAAACACTGCGCCTGAAGTTTTATTGTGCCGTGTTTGCCTAGTATTGCTTCACAGAGTTCACATTCGTCGCTGTATAGTTCAAGCCGATATTAATAACGGCTATAAGAAAGGAACTAGGTTATTGCTTACTGCTCCGCAGTTTTTTTTTTTAATCTGCTTCTTTGCTTTAGAAGAAATGCTTATGAGGAAATATTGCGGCATTACCTAAAAGCTTCGAGAACATGCATGCAGAGCAGTTTCAACCAAAGTTTCTCATTCCTTTCATTCCGTGATGAGGATGTCAGAGCTTGCATTTGCGAAACCAGGCTCACGTTGCTTACAAGTTAGACGCTGTAAGCAGCTGAAGAATTGAGATTTCTTGCTTACTGTGATGGTCGTTATGAGACAAAATGGCGCTCCCACGTCTGGATATGTCCGTGTATTTTTTTCTGAGATCATTAAAATCATTTTTAAGAATTCCAGAAGCACAAATAATTACGCACCCAGTATGGTGCCTTCGGCATCATTCAGGCTTAAAGCTGCGAAGACAACACGATATGGAACAATTGCCGTGTTTACAGTTTTCACAAATATTTGCACTAAAGCATTAACAAATTACGCAACGACCACTAGAATGCTAGGTTTTCAGGATGATTCTAGAGGCGCAGAAATGCTGAAGGAGCAGAGTGAAAGAGCATGTTTAAGTCTTCACCAGAGGATCTGGTTCAGTAATTAATGCATGCAGCGAAATACTGTTATGGAGAACTTTCTGAAACGTTTAATATGAGAAGGAACTTTCTCTTCATGACGCAATTATCGTTTGGCACTACCAAGAGGCATCCAGCGTTAATAATGGAAACGTCGAAATCCTTACTGAAGAGGACAGCCAGTGACCACCTAATTAAGTGTCCCCGCAGAGGTGTCTTAATGGTTTCAGCCTCCACCTCGTACGCAGGAATACTGGAATCGATTCCTAGTGTCCCCAAGTATCTGCCGGCTTCCAATGGGCAAAAGTTTCTCCTGGCCTGGTGGTCGGCTTCACTGGAGTGAAATTATAGAAAAATGGGTCTTTGATCCCACTTTGTGTCGACAAAAACACTTTTAACATGCGGCTTTTTGGCTGAAGGTGCCCTTGCTCTGTTAACATTCATGACCATTGCCATCTAAGAGTCAGCTCAACAACGTCAAGCGGTGCCGCTCCCGTTACAACGCCACAAATCAACGTTGCCCTTATTCTCCTGCTGTCGGCAGTTTTTCTTAGTTGTTGTGGGTAAGTGGAAGGGTTGACTCTGTACTTTTCAGGAACTTCCAGGGAACAAATTTCCTTGTAGGCTTTGATGCAGAGCTCCAGCAATTCCCCGCACGCTTACAATGCTGGTATGCTGCGTGTAGCATACCACGGTATGCTGTAGAGCAGACCAGGCACTAACGTAGCGAACAAAGAACGTTTGGAAAAAAGCGGAATTCCGGCGCTTTAAATTACGTCAACCGACAGACTCCTACGCACAGCATACGAGACAAGAAATGGCCGCACGAACTTCAAAATAAAATTTAATTTTCCCGGCAACGAATATATCAGCAGGCGGGAATGGAACCAACAGCCTAATGATGCAATACTTATGTGGCTAAGTAAACTCAGGGTGAAGGGTGTTTTTTCATTGCCTGCTCAGCCTCCTGCATATGTTCCATGCCATGAAAAGAAATGCCAGCTAAAAATCAGCTTTTGTTTTGTCTGTCTTTGTGTCGCGTTGTACTGCCCTTTGTACGCTCGTATTCACAACACTTTACCGCCAAGCTCTAAAGAAGAACGTGTTAACCTTGCTGTTGTCCTTCAATCGCGGTGAAAGCCGAGACCCGCCAACACGGCTCAGCGAAGCGCACCGCGAAATGTGACTGGTCGGCGAAACTCGACAAAAACTGATAGGATCGCTCTTCGTCCACCCAAAGTCGAGATAAGATGAACCCCCCCCCCCCAGTCAAAAGTATACACACAAGGGGTATGCTTGCGAGACCTTCAGCGTGCCATGGTTATGCATAATCAGCGACCGTAATCTCTCGAACGATAAATGGCTTCCAGTCCTCAATCCTCCCAAGCTCTGGATTGCTAGACCTTCCAGGTAGTCCCGCTAAACACCTTAGAAGCCAACCCCTTTGGCTGTATATTTTTTTACGGCGGCTGTGCAGTCAATGAAATCGAAAGCCATAGTCTGGCTGCATGTCTTTTTTGGAATTGATCCTCCGTTCTTTCCCGCTGCACTGTCGCTCTCGAAGTGCTATATGCTTATCTGCGTCGATGTTGAGAGACGGCCTTTCTTTGCCCGAACCTCTGCCCATCCCTTCTGACGCAATGGCGACGGTACTGCCATCTACCGCGACCATAGCATGTCTTTTTCTGCTGTAGTAACTCCTGAAATAACTCTTGAAGTTTACCGTGTGGGCACACAAAACCAACTTCATTAGAAGATACACGGCAAGATCTTCGAGCGCAGTTTGTCAATATTAGTAGAGTTGTCATGGTATGGTGGATAGGGCAATTCATTTGTAGCGTGAAAGTTTGCGAACAAAACAGGAATGTGCGAAACATCAGCCGAAAAATGCACTCTGCGTTATAGGAGGCGATTCACAGACGTGTTAACGACTTTCAGTAGTTATTTATCGCGCTAAGACTACTCTTATTTCATGCTTGAGCTTTCGCATTGCGTTTCATCCACCGCAGTGCTGCGCGATACGGAGAAGTGTGAGCTGCTGTTAGTTTACATGCGCCTATGCTTAGCAGCGCTTAACAGTTCGAGCCATAAACGGTAATATTTGCTAGGCCTGTAGCAAACGAATTTGGCTAGCGAAAAACGACTCGTGGAGCCAGTGTTCGAAAAAAAAAAACATCGCTTTCCTTGCAAAGAAAAAGGCTCCAGCTATAGACAGTCTTCCATGACCAACGAAAAAAAAAATGGCGGGGGGGAGGCGGGCGGGGATAGAAATGACATCGACGTATTTCTAACCGCCGTGGTGTGCGGCCCCGAGTCCGTTTGGAACATAGCAAGGGTATTGAGCGCCGATGTGGCAACGCTCGACGTGTAATGTACAGACTGTCTGTCCTTTACAGCCTGGTACGATAAGCGCGACCGTTCGATTTGCGCCGCTATTGACGCCGATTGCCACGAGTTAACGAGAAGGAATGCGACTCACCAGAACGTAGACGGCGAATGGCATGACCGCGGCCGCGACGAGCAGGTCGGCGAACGCCAGGCTGACGATGAAGTAGTTTGTGGCGGTCTGCAGACTGCGCTCTTTGTACACGCTCAGGATGATGAGGATGTTGCCGAAGACGGCCAGGAAAGGCAGGATGACCAGCATCAGCGCCCAGTAGACCTTCTCGGCCGGCTGCTGCTCCTCGGCGACGGGCAGCCGGGACGCCTCGGTCGACGACTCGAGCCAGGAGCAGTTGCGGCCACCCCCGCCGCGGGTGTCCCAAGAGCAGTTCACTCCGCCGGCCACGGCCACCACCAGGTCGCCCGTCCAGTTTCCCGTCGTGTTGGCCAGATCGGCCGCGGCCGAGGACAGCACCAACGTATCGTTCTGTAGTGACGCGTTCAACAGCGTCGCCGCTGCCGCCTCCAGCGTCGCGTTGTAAGGCGCCGCCGTAGTCAGAGAGCGGTCCATTCCTAGTGCCGGCATCAGCGGGTGGTTAGAAGAGGAACGGCCGGTGTCACGGTCTCCATTTATTTATGACGGCCCAGAACGCTTGACGGAACCGACTCTGCAACTATTACCCTCCTTGTGAGCAACGACTTTCTTCGCAATTCAGGAACCTTATCTGGGCGCTTGGTCGCTATGTCTTAGGCAGACCGTGGACAAACGTCGATTTCAAGAAGCGGTACTGCCCTTTGTCGGGAAAGTACAGATGCTGCGAAGCACAGCAAGGTGAAGGTGCCCCGGTCATAATAACGCTCACATTAGGCGTGCATGCTGACCCGGATGACTTCTTTTTTCCCAAAACGGGCGTACGTAACGCCAAGTTCTGAGGTGACAGATGCTTGCTCAATCAAAATTTTAGGAAGGCCTGCGCTGCCTCATTGATGTCATTGCCGGGAAAGGCGAAGAAGACAGCAGTGGCCTCACTTAGTTTGAGGGCAAGATGCTTCGGCGGCAAACGCCCAGAGAAAAGGTGCCATGGGGACACTTGAACATCGCAAAAACCGTAGATCAAGCTTACGGCTAACTCGAAGGGCTAGAAAACCTTCACAAGCTTTTCGCAGTTGCAAGAAAAAGAGGCAGCTTTTTTGTCACACAGGTTTCGTGTAGACACAAAAGGACACAGAGAAAGAAAAAAAAGGAAGAAAAGGTTTCGGCTAGCCAAGCAACAAGCGAGGGCGCAAGCCTTACTCCTCTCTGTGGGACCGGAGTATTAGGATCTGCACGGCGACCTCTCCGGTAAAGCAGGTGGCGCTCGCAGCACCCACCGCCCACCGGCGCGGAAGGGTTCGTTAGCTGGCAAAACGTTGCTCCCTCTTTTTCTTTCTCGGTCCACCACACTGTCACCGAACAAGCGCGGGAACGCACATCACAAAAGCCGGACGGGCGGCGAAGGGCAAGATGCAAGAAGGCAGCACCAGAGCTCCGGCAGGAAGTGGATGTTCGATGGAAAAGCACAAAGGGAAAGTCCACAGGAGGAGCAGGATGTCCGGTCGCTCTCTCTCTGTCCTTTCTTCGCTCTTTTCCGAACGACTGTTGCTTCTGTCTCTCGTGGTCCCTTGTCCAGGTCCTGCCGTATCTACTTGTGCTGTTTCTATAGTTGCAGCTGCAGCTGATGCTGCTACTTCTCCGTGGTCGACGGCCCCACGGTCCTGGATGGTCGTTAGTCGACACGACCCTCGGACCGACCGCTTATTTCACCATTACTCTCCGAGAGAAAGAAGTGAGCGGCGGGATAGAGCGAAAGGGAAGAAGAACAGCGAAAGGAAGCAGGGCAGGGCCGAGACGTTTCTCGTCGGCGCTTGCTTGCTTCGCCTTGGTTGAGACACGGTGACTCCTTTTCGGCTCGGCTGCACCTTTTATACCCACGACTGCGCACGGCGGGCGGGCTCCCTCCTTCTAATTAATTTCCTGCAGGAACAGAGAGGGAAGAGGGAAGATGGAAAACACAGAAGACAGTGTCACTCCCGAGGCGAAGACAAGAAAACAAAAACACGTGGCAAGCAAGCGCGGAGTCAGAGCTTGTTTTCGAGAGAAATCATGCTGCGCGGCGTCCAACGAGCAAGATGCGAGCGGAAACCCAACACCGGGATTCTTTTATTTTTACTGTCATTGTTTTTTTTTCCTTCTCGCTCGCATGCGCCAGCGGCAGAGAAGAAAAACACGTGCGAAAGATGTCGGCACGTGCCACGAATTGCGCGCTATTTATGGGATAACTCCGACACTCACCTGGGCGGCCTGAAATGGAATCGCATTTCAATGCGAAAGGTCACTACCGCAATTATGTAAAACAACGCTGCGTCCAAATCGAAGAATGACATTAGAAGAAACGAGTTGCAGAGAACCCGCATAGGCTAGTCGGGGGCAGCGACTTTGCGGCGATATCCTCGTCCTAAAACGTGAGCCTAAAGTGATCCAATAGAGCGGCGTTACGGAGCACTGCTCTCGGGGTGAGCATAGGAGGAATAACGCTTGTTTAAAGATAATAAAGCAGCATACCACCGTGGATAAGAAAGCAGCACATCACCATACATGCATGCCGTAATAAGGACCGCAATCACAGCGACAACCATGCACAGAAGTCTCAGTCAAGTGTGTTAGCGATGTTTGCTGTCAGATAGCGTCTCTTGTTTGCGCTGCCCTTCTAGTGCAGGCAAATCATCTGATCAGAGATACAGGCTTGGTACATGATCAAAACTGCGCTATCATAGTCATGCAAGCGTCCCACTATAGCGTGTAAACATCCTTTTCATTTGCTCCCTCTATATTCCTAGCACCAACTTAGCTTGCATGCATCCGTGTAACAGCGCTATTTAGATATACGTCTGCATTAAACTCTGGCAACATGTCTGGATGCACCGAGGAGCGACTTAGGAAACGGAACAAATGACGCTGTTTAGCGAGCGCTAATGGTTCTGAGACTAGTTCGCGGCGCCGATTTCATGAAAATCGACACGTGTACGTGTGCAAAGTCATAGTAGAGAAGTAGTGCCATGCGTTTTACAGTAGGGAAATGAGGCTTTAGGTGATGGGGCTCTGCAAAAAAAGTATTCAAGGGTGGTGTCCTAAATAAATAATTAGAACTGGTGTTCTAAAAAGGAGAACACACGACAAAAATGACGCATATCAGCGGCTTAATCTCTTGCGGTCTATTTGACAAAATGCAAACGTATTTGCCACATTTGTGGATAGCGCATATTTTGTTAGCTGCACAAAATTTATTTCCTCAGGACTAGTAGTACTTTAGCTTTCGTTGTTCAATAATAACCATCCCCACGAAAACGCCACCCGCGGAGGTTTGGGCACTATATGGGGGTTTATGGGGGTTTAACGTCCCAAAACGACTCATGCTATGAGGGACGCCGTAGTGAAGGGCTCCGGAAATTTTGACCTGGGGTTCTCTAACGTGCACTGACATCGCACAGTACACAGTGCTCTAGAATTTTGCCTTCGTCGAAATTCGACCACCGCCGCCGCGGTCGAACCCACGTCCTTCTGGTCAGCAGCCGAGCGCCATAACAGCTGAGCCACCGCGGTGGCTTATGGGTGCATTACCGGGTGTAAGGAAATTCAAAAACAGTAGCTAAAGTCTCCTTTCGCTCTTGCGTTTCCTCTGCGACAAAGATCATCAAAACATGAGGGCCTTCATAATTATTGTTTGAATCGTCGCTTCGATCGCTCCCCGAAGCAGAACGAAATTCCCCTAATATGCGTGGGAGATCTTGGTGTCGTAAACTCTATATTTTTTTCCCGAGCTCACTGCAACGAGGCTCTAAATTTTGCCAGGTCGTAAAATGAAAGCAATCATTTTCATGCTCCAGTGCTTATTTTAGAAAACTGCGCCAATATAATGCAGCCGCCTTTTTTCAGGGTGCTGAATGGGAGGATCAAGGCTGTTACTCATCGAACGACGCGTTTTATGTCGCACGGTGGCGAAAGGATCAGAACGGAATATCGACGCCATAGAAAGGCCAGGGTGGCCGTGTGTGGAGTTAGGCCTAATGTGCATAAACTGGGGGTAACAAGTTCTATGGCTTTCGTCCCAGTGCTTGCGCCCGATTTATTCATTTTTCTTGAGTGGGAACCATTCGCTTCTTAGTTTGCAAAAATGAATTTCCGCGCCCGGGTGCTTTATTCCCGTACGCGAGTCGCGCATCCAGGCGGGGTAATAAGGTTCAGTGGGCGAGACGTCCGCGAGATGGCTGTTGAAGGAAGAACAAAAGAAACAGTAAGCCGCTGAAAGAAGAAGGCTCTAGAAAATTCCTGCCCTCGCCGAATATGCTGAAGGAGGCTTTCCTGTTTCGAGCCTTTAATAATTAGATTCGTGTTCCAAACCCTTAAAAGATTTGCTGTGTTTAAAAAGTTCTGCATGAAGAAGTCTCTTTATTGCAGTAGGTAAAAAAAAATGGCAGTGGTTAAGCTCTGGTTAAACCTGGAGTGACGTGATAGCTACAGCTGGCCGCGTGGAACTTGGTCACGTGACCAACCACGTGATCAGCCACGGCGCCGCACCGCCGGCAGCTGCTTCGCACCACGTGACAACCACAGGGCGGTGGCGCCGCCACACTGAAGGCTCGAAATGCTACCGTAATGTAGCTATCGCTACAAAAAAGAGAGAGCGACAGCAGGATGACGGCACCGGTGCTCTGCCGCGTTTTTGCTCTGTCGTGTTCCTGATTTTTTTTTTATGTGTTGGAGAAACATCAAATGTATTAACACCTGAATATCCGCCCTCAAATCAACCCCACAACTCTATAGTGACTGTGAGCATGTTCGGCGTAGAATGTATTTTTTCTTCAGTTTTTTTTAAAAACTCCCATTGGAATGAACAAATTTTTATTTCCTGCCTCAGTGGCCAAATTTATGACGCCAGGTGTGATGTCTAGACATTGCGTGTTTTGCATTCTCAAAACCTAATCAAACGATCTCTACCTGCCCAACAAATTTTGGCTACATCGCGCAAAACAAATGCGCTTTTGAGAAGCTCACAGGCAAAGCAACCTCTCCACTGCACGTAACTCGTCGAAGTGGCCAAAATTTGCTGGGCCACAGCGCCGATTGTAACCGCGTTTCCAAAATTCTAAAAACTGATATGGATATTACTTACGGTGGACCACACACCTCTCAATAATTAGGGAGCTTAACGGTAATAGTTAGGAAGTTAACTATTCAATATCAGTTGACTAGCCTGCTAGTTAGCACGGCCTAGCTGTATTTTGATGTACTACACCGCTGACAATGCTATGCCAACTGAAAAAGCCTATTTTTAGAAATTGTGGAAAGTCTCAGGCGAAACACCCTGCATAAAAGAACACAGATAAGTGACGCAAGCACGAAATGACGAAACGCTGTCCGCTGCCCGGCTCTGGCGATGACGTCCAATAATTAGCACACTCCAAACAAACATCCACCACCAGGAATTCCCTGGTTTCAATTATGCAACGATAACGAGTTTTACCCGCGCTTACCGCTAAAGACAGCGATAATGACAAGCGGCGTGTCGGACTGTTACAAAGAGAAAAATTAAGCCGTCGATTAAAGTTGCAACGGGGTGAGAGCAGCAGAGCAGGGTACTTCACATCTGCGTTGCTACGGCAACGCAGATGTGAAGTACCCTTTTCTTTGTTAGTTCGCTTCACTTACGCCGGAGGCTTCGCAATACTTTTGCATTTAAGCAGTTAACATCTGCTCATAAATGGCCGTTTTCTTCGAGTCGACATTTCCTTTCTCTCTGGACTTGCGAAAAAATAGGAGGCTGGCTTTAAGGACAATATTAATAAGAAAAGAACGCATCGTCCGAAAGCAGCACGTGCTATACACCACAAAATGAGCTATAAACCACAAAATGTGCTCTCTAAATACGCACTTGGGGTTGAAGTAAAGAAGCACTGATTTATACTCATTTTGTTTCTCGACCGCTGATGTCATATGCTGCCAATAAGTTTCATTTAGGGAGAATAAATGAGTGTTCAGTTTTCCACGTGGTGCCCCTGGCTGTTTTTTCTTCTGTAAGACAATCGACTACCCAGTGTAAGTAGTTATGGGTGCAAGACTGATTTACCTGGCTTCGATGGGAACCTGCACCTCCATATATTCAGACAGAATCTAGTGCACCTGAGGTAGGTTATAAAGAGTGAAATGGCATCAAATACCTTATAGGAGTGCGAAGTGACGCTCCAGTGCGAAGCTAATGCGGTGTTAGTAAGGGTTAGCTAACGGTAGATATTTTTGAAGGGCTTGCTATTAACAACATCTTCCGCTCCCGTTTGCGCTGATCGCCTTCACGAGGTCGGCGCTTCCTCAAGTCAACTCAACTAAGCTTATGGTTAAGTGATAGAAGAAGCGCGATAGATGGTCTTCGCCTCTTGTTTTGTTGTTTTGTTCACAATGGCCTCGTTTAAGATAGAGTGGCAGATATTTCTGGTAGCAGTACATTTAGAGCGCCTTTAACTAACTTGTTTTTCACTAACAGTCCGCGCCATTTTTTATAACGCTTTCTTTTCTTATTCTTCTTGTTAATTCTGTCATACCGTTATGTGATTTATTTCACGTTCCCACGAGGCTAAAATAGTCTCTGCAGTACTTTTTCTTGACAACTTGCTTTTTGTTTAGACGTTTGACCAAAGAAACAATCTCAAAGATTATCGACAGATTGTCTGCCTTCGAACTCATGGCGGCGTAGAGCGCCTCTGGCAGCCTGCAAACATCCCATTCGGCGCGCACTTACGTACTTTGTTGCAACTGAAATAAGCTTCGTAGGCGTCTGTGCAGAAAGACCAGATTCCCGCACTAGATGAGTGATCGCGACATCAAATTTCTTTCTGAGCAGGCCATGGTTAACTGAAGCTTACACAAGGTGTCATCGGCAAGCCCAATAAGAAAGCCATAGAGTCGAAAGTTATTTTCTTTTTAGATAACAGGGAAAAGGAAGGTAAGAAAAGAAAAAAAATGGAATGAAGAGAGACAAGATTTCCTTCGAAAGCGCACACCACATCAGCACTGTACAGAGGCGCGATTCGGTTGGTTAGGTGTCGAGATAGCGTCGGAGTCCACAAAAATTTCCGGGTGCGCAAAAAACGGAGACTTACGACATTTGTGATAAGAATTTGCGACGTGGCGTATGCTCTTCGAATGTCTTCCCTTTTCCAGTATGAAAGAACGTGCGGAGTATGGCCGTCCCTTCTGCTTCTTTTCTCTTATTATGGTGTTGATGCACTGACATAAAAAGAAAACAGCCTGAATTTTCTTCCAGACATTTAACTTCTCCCAGTTCAAGCTGTGGCAGGAGGGCTGAAAGGAATAGTACTTTCTACCCAAGAAATATTCCTTGAGAGCAGCGTTATTAAGGTGAGAGATCAATCAAAAGAAACTAAGACTTAGATTGTTAAAATATCTGCAAAAGATAAATTATGCGACAGACTCGCCGCCGCACTGGGTTCTATGAACATTATATAACTAAGAAAAATGATGTGCTGTTCATTATGCATAGCAAGGCTAAGTGAGGGTTTCCTTTCTTGTTTTATTTCGTACGCCTCAAGCACCAAGACACACCCCATGCACTGCGTGCCCGATCACTGACGTTATCATATACGTTGAGTCTCATTTTGGAAGTTGTACCTGAATAAAGAAGTTCATTATTGTGCATCGCTAATGAATGCGGGTGAACAGCAGAAAACCTGTGCAAACGAGGAACACATTTCTGGAAGTCTCTTACGACTGCCAAGTTCTGGAAGAAAAGCCACTTCTTATATTTATATTTTCGGCATAAACGTCTCATGTATTGAAGAATAATTGTTCATGGTTTCATCTTTGTCAAGGCAGCGAGATGTCACTGCTCAGTGTTCACCAGAACGCTGCGTAAGTGTTCGCTAGAGCATTATTATGATGGGGAAACGTGGAGAACAAAGCTCAACGAATGAAGAGCCATCTGACAGAAAATATTTAAAGGGAAATGAATGATGAACGCGTTCAGTAATTACAGGAACTAACTGTTTTCATTTTAGGGACCAGACTAGGATGAATAAAAAAAGACTATTAATTTTCTTTGTTTTTTTGCGAAACTCGAATTTCAAAACCTTCTTGAACATTATTCCGTGACTGGCATGTTTTTTTTTTGCGCGTTAGTGGAGTTAACGGGCAGTTTTTCAAAACCAAGTAATCAGCGGAACCGCCTGATTTCTTTGGGACTCTCACAGACTTCCATTTCTAGTATAAAATTGAAGTCGAATTCAAAACTGGAAATTTTTTCTCACTAGAGCTGACTCTTTCTGGGACCTAAGCCGAAACAAAAATCTTTTTATTGTGTTTTACTGAATACTGGAACGTTGTAATCAGTTCTCATTTTGCCTTGCGTGAGGAGCGCGACTTCTTCATGCACCTTTATTTTTTCTCTAGATTGGAGACCTTGGCAGCAAACGCAAGACTGTCTGGGCCACGTATTTTCCCATTTTGGCTAATGACAGCGACCCGTGCTGCAAGCAGTGCTCGAAATACTTCGACGCTTGACGTGTGTAGAAGAGCCAGAATACAAACGATCTATTGTTGCACAAATACTCTCAAGGCATAAAGCTTGTTTTTCACCTACTGATCCAATCAGAGTTCCGCAAGGGTTACATACACGGGGCAACCAAGAACACCGAGTCCTTCAATCACGTCGACCGGGAGAGCGCACCAAAGAATGCTTTGCTTATAATATACATACGCACCTGAATGTGACGCAGCATTCACATTCATTGATGGCAGTATGAACCGAGCTGACAATCTGTGGTATGCCCCATGATATCCGTAGGCATGTGGGATGTCACCTGGGTGCTATATCGTGAAATCATTGAGTAAAGTGCACCACCGTCAGAAGTGCTTTGCTCCGACCGATGCAAAACAAAGCAGATCACGAAGGATGCCAGAGAGAGAAAAAGGGGGAGAAAAAAGCATAAAATTGACTGACATAATCTCCATGACTAGCGACTACTAACTAGATCCTGCAGTTCATGTTGTTTTTGGCAAAAATTTGTAATGTGTTTGTGTTTGACCTTCGATGTTTCAAGACTTTATTTTGTTACATTTCATTCATTATTAAAAAAACAAAAACGCATAGAAAATTCTTTTTTATTTTTGTCAGCATGATCTACAGAGAAATGCAATGCTGCTAAACAAGAATGGCACGCATCTACGAAATAGAATTTTTCTTCACAGAACAGTTTTGTCTGCTGTTAGAATGCCATAAAAATAGTTCGAGAATAAAAAGTAGAAAACTGAATATTTGCTACCAAAGCATAATTATGGTTAAGGTAAAGTAGAGAGAATGGGGAATAAAATACGAGGGCACTTATGTCACCCTAAGAGTGGAATGACATAGGATTCGATTTCACATTTGTCGTAACTTCTGTAGCTCCTTCTGTGTGTGTTTGCATCAGTTTCTCTGCAATTGCTGGTCCATCAATCGCCATATCTTACTCGACCCATCAGCGAATTTCGTGACACAGGAAGGCCCTGGATAGCTGCTGACGTGAACTGTAATGTTATCTATAGATTTCTATCTAGAAACCACGTTGCTCACAATCAGGTGGGCAAGTTGTGATTACGTCACAAGGTCATACGAGTTCTCGACCTCTCAGCGAGTTTCGTGGCATCGTACGCCGGATTTTGCTCCTGACGTGAACTTTAATGCTATCTCATTAACACAGAAACCTCGAAGGAGCTGTGTACGGTAGTTGCTGAGAAAACTGGTATTAAATACACCTAAAATACATGGGAAGTATGGGCCTATACTGTTTCCTTAAGACAAAAATTTCACAGAGAGTATTACGGGGCCGTACTTACGAAAATGGCCCCGCACAACTTCTGTGGCCTTACAGTAATACCCCATTCCTCCTCTCACCCCCAGCCCCCCAAGCTTAAGCTCCTACCCTGGAAAGAGCGGGTAACTGACTTCACTCTCTCAAACCCTTTGGTGGCACGTGCCGCGGAGGTGAACGCCACCTACGGAGTCCCGGACTAGCGGCACCTCCTGGGGTCAGCTGCAGTGTTTTCACCATTAATAAAGAAGTTTATCAATGCTTTCATCCAGGAAGAGGCACCACGTTTGAAAGGCTTTCCGAAAACTTTCAGCCAGAGGAACTCAGCACATTGTAGACGGAGCCTATTGATCTCTTAGAATGACATTAAATACGGACGACGTTTTGAGGCGGTCTCACGACAGGAATGAATGTTTGAAAGATCGTAGAAAGGAGTCGTTGACGAAAAGTGTAGTCAACAAAAATACACCGTTGGACCAGCACGGCCAGTCGAGAGCCGCCGAAGAAGAAATCGGAAAAATCAAACGCAAGCATCTATACTGATCCGCCGCGGTGGCTCAGTGGTTAGGACGCTCGGCTACTGATCCGGAGTTCCCTGGTTCGAACACGACCGCGGCGGCTGCCTTTTTATGGAGGAAAAACGCTAAGGCGCCCGTGTGCTGTGCGATGTCAGTGCACTTTAAAGATCCCCAGGTGGTCGAAATTATTCCGGAGCCCTCCACTACGGCACCTCATTCTTCCTTTCTTCTTTCACTCCCTCCTTATCCCTTCCCTTACGGCGCGGTTCAGGTGTCCAACGGTATATGAGACAAATACTGCGCCATTTCCATTCCCCCAAAACCAATTATTATTATTATTAGACATGAAAATGAAATGAAGAGGTAAGAGCACCCTCTATGATGATGAAAAATATTGAGAAACACATTGCGCTAATAAGGAGAACGTTTATCAAAAAGGAGTTGTGGAACTTGCAGAAGCTAGTGCGAAATCTGGAAAGTAGAAAGGCAATCTCGTCTATGCGGTGATGACGCCAAGTTAAATATGCAACAAAAAATGACTAATTGCAGCCGCAAAAAATTCACGGATTAGCAAGGCTAGAAGCTGAAACTCAATATTTTAGAAGTTTCTCTGCTGACGTTCGTAATTCTTTGGGCACTGCTTCCATAGAAAGCTCGGCAATTGACTTGATCGTTGCCTCAATCAGCGGACAATCATTAACCGTTGTCGTTGCAGTTGCCTGGATGAGACTTTTTTGAGACGTTAATGACCCCAGGAAACGATCATCAAGTTTAATAACAGCAATCTTTATTTATTCATATGGTTGTAATAATAGTCCACTAGCTTCACTGCTCACGTCAGCACCATATTGGTAAATGCCTTTCAAAGCGAGTACCAGCGGCCCTAGAACTTTCAAGGTGACAGCCAACAATAGCTCGTGAGAGAGCCATTGAGGATTCCCTGGCCGGACGAGTGTCTGCTTCCACTCGACAACATCTGTAATTTTTTCGAGGACACTCGCATTTAGTACTATTACTGAAAAACGAGTAGGGTGATGAGACAATACTAATAATCATTTTGATTTCCTTCGACGAATCTGCAGAACACACTCTGGCAAGTTGGAGTATGTTACCCAAACGAGGACAAGTCATCTTGTCGAAGCGTTGGCAAGCTGCCTCAGGCTTCCCCTTCCTTGTTCACTTTGTGCTTGCAAGAAACCCATCTGCCTGCCCTCTCTCTGCCATGGATTCGGCACTGGGCGTAACAGAAGTGAGGGTCGCATTTCTGCTTAACCTTGAGGTTGGGCACGAGGGCCTCAAATGCTTATACGGCACTAAACCAAACACAACACAAATCATTTTTGCTTAAGTAAAGCCTCTACCCTGTCGTTTTTTTTTTTTTGAAGCGATGTTTATTGCCTGTCGTCGTGTTCGCCGTGTTTTCTTTTCTGCGCAAGTCGGGCTTTCTTACACCCCATGCCAGCATGGACGATGTATCCCTTCGCGTATATGCCCTTCTTGCGGCGATATTAAACGAAATTCCCTGTCGTGAGTAAAAAAAAAAAGATTTCGTTACGAATTAAGGGGGTGCCTTCAGAAGAACAACGGAGTGTGTAGAGGGAGTGAAAGGAAATCACTGGTACGGTTATTTATCAGCAGGAGAGGCTCACTAGCTGAATTAGCTTCAGTGGCCTGCACTGCTGCTACTCTGTGCCTCTTCTTCGCACGTACCGTGTATTCATTCATGGCCTGCACAGTCCTTGTCTATGTTCGAAGTTAATGATGCGGAAGCATTTTATGGCGCATCCGCAACCAAACCCCCGGCGTCGGCGTTGATCAGCAGCAGTGGTCCAAAAATCTCAGATGACGTCACCGCCTTATCAAAGAAAAATAAATTTCTTTTTTAGGTGTGGGGGAACATAATCTAGGACTTACTTATTACGAGGCGCGCTCGCAACTCATAAGCCACAAAATTACGCTGATCCTTGGCGAATAAAGGCGAACCTAGTATATGCGTTGCCTTGGGACTGTATGCTAACGACTAGGCGTGTCACTGAAAGAGATATAATTTTTTAAATTCAAAAAATAAGTACGAAATAAAAATAAAAGAACAATGCTTTCACATTCAAAGCACGTATGCCGTCTTAAGTTCCCTCCGTATTTTTTCGTCACTCATGCTCACGTGAAATAAGGTGAGAGCGAACCCATGCGCTTATTATGTTTTTTTTAAACGTCTTTATTTCTGCATAAAAAAGGCCTAGCCTTGCGGCAGAAATGAGGGGCTTCATGGGGCTTTTCTTATCATGTTTATCCGAGTTGCGCTTTCCGAATTCTGGCCGTTTACGAAATGCGATGCGTCCTGCATAAACGATACCGTCCACTGACTTCACCGACTTCGGAGCGTCTGCTGCTGCGCCCATGAGTCGAGAAACACGTGGCATGAGAGTACGGGACATAATACCGTAATACCTAATGCAGTGTAGCCACAGCAGCAAAATATCTAATTCCACAGTTCACATTAACGTTGGCTTGCCGCTATCAGCATTCTTATGCTCACGGCATGTTAGCTTCGGGTCTTACCCGGCCTGACACACAGCACATGTATATGTCGAGGATTCGCCTCAAACCAACCAACTTAACGAAACTGTACCAGACGCGGACGAACCCAGATAACCATTGCACGACTTTGATGCACACGTTTGTAGTTGTGGCGAACTAACGCGCTTACTATCAGTGAAACATGTTAGCGAGTGCGTTTATTAGCATCCAAAAATGTACTACAGACATTACACGAGCGGAATATTGTATGCTGATAGGGAGCCTAGCGCCGGAGAGACGCACCAGTGGGCAATAAGCAGGGAGTGACGGCAGTGCGCAAACAGCAAAAAAATAAAAAATAATAAAATTGAGGAAATCCCCGCGCAAGTATTTATGGACATCAGCTTTTGCGCCGCGTTCACGAAATGGTGGCCTGCGATAGAGTGCGCAGGCGCACAACGGGAAATAAAAGCGTCCACGCGCGCACTTCGCGACTCGTCATTTTTATGCGCGCTCGCAATTGTTGCTCTACGGAAGGAAAATGCTGACTGCCTCCGAGCACGCCAGCGCAGAATATATAGGGAAACGTTCTGTACAACCTTCACGGTGCCTGCCCGCAACTTCTATGCGCACGCGCGAATCAATGCTTTCGCAGAAAAATCGCGAGCTGGGAGGGACTTGTGCGCGACGCAGCGTTAATGCTCGCGCTACTGCCGCTGCTGGTGCTGACAGGAAGACTACGCGCTCTTGAGGGAAATAATTTCTTTGTCACGACTGGCTTTCGTAGCATTGCGCTCGCCGAAGCTGTGATAGAGAACTTCATTAGATTTTTCGAACTTGCATGACTTCACTTCTTCAAGCGAGAGCGAAAGCATATAGTATAGTATATGCTGTAAACAATTACTGCATATATGTATACTATATGCTGTAAACACTAAACAATTTTGCACCCGTAAGGATGCAAATCAGCTTGTCTCCAGACGAACATTCATTATCATTTAGTGGGTGCTGTGAAAGGGTGCAGAGATCAGCACCCTTCCAACAAGCATTCGTAGAGGTGTTATGAAAAATTAGTGCCCTTTAATAAGGCTGCAACCATTATACCCTCTAAAGTATTATTAAGTGCACCTTTCACTAATGGTGCTGATCGCTGCGTCCTTTTTAGCACCCAACAGGTGGCAATGGGTGTTCGTCTGGGGACAAGCTGATTGCACCCTTATGGGTGTGAAATTGTTTAGTGAGATATACCTACAACAGAATGCACAGATGGCGGCGCTATTACCGCTGCTGTTACCGCTAATTTCGACAGCATAACGGTTGTGATTTTTCACGTGTTCCTAGCATACATCCACACATCCTCAAAACGCACTAAGAATAGCGTGGTTTAAACCACTCAGCCGTTAATTTGAAAAATGAACTAGCTGGTGCGATAGTACTTGAAATGTTGGTGTTTCGAGAGGGGCCCAACTGGTTCTGAAAATTTCTGTGCCAGTGGCTAACTATATATAAATTGCTAACTAGTAACCAATCAGAAGCTAAGCAACGAACCGACCAGCTAAATGAGAAATAGAATAACTACTATAGTGCAGTGCACAGTATAGGTGATATTGGCCGAAGGTTTACTGCGTAAGCACTATGAATGCTATTAGGCGAAAATTGCGGCGTGCGTATCTGCGTGACCGCCGAGTGAAGCCTTCGGTGCCAAGTAAGGCGAAAATTGTACACTGCGACTAAGTGAATAGCATAGAAACTGTTAGGGAGCCATAAAGCCAGCCAAAAAAAAATCTGCAAATGCTGCGAAATGTAAATAATAAAATAATTACCCACAATAAAATCCAGTCGAAGGAAAGTGAAATTAATTGGCACAAATATCAAGGAATGGGATGCGGCAAAAGGAAGAAGCATATCTAATCAAAAACGCCAAATAGAAAAACACCACCCTAAAAGCGCATTCTGCTCACGCACTTCACAACGTCAGACTATCTGAGCGCTGTCAATTTTCATTGCCTTAACCGCCACCGAATGCAGTTCGAACTTCCGGCACTTGACCTCCGCGTTGTCCGTAGACACCTACCGCGATCGCACCGCGCTCGACTCGCTCGTGGCTTACGCCAGAGAAAAGGATTTAGCGCAGCGGCAACTGTGCCCCATCGAGCCACACTTCTTTCCCCGTTTTTATACCTAGAACACAACCGCCTCTCGATAAGGCGTGCATTCATTCATTCGTTTTCTATCACCCTGCGGCCCACGCCAGCAGTCTGTGACGAATGAGTCCCCAGCTCTGCTCCTTCCCGTCGCACCCAGTGAGGCGAGCGTATCTGACGGCTTTCGAGAAAGTTTCATTCAACTCTAAGCTCTCCGTCCGAGGTCCGGACAACTCTCGGCTTGGTCGCCTAAGAAAGGCTGGCGCCATGCAACGACGCGGGCGCGGCGACTAATTCGAAGCCATCCTCTCGGAGATTCCGCGAACCACTCATTCAACGCCACGAAGGAAATTCGCGCTCGACAGCTCAAAGTGGGCAGGCAGGCCGACAGCGTAAGGCTCGGAGAAGACGAACAGCCGCTTCGGTGAAGTGGCAAACTTTTTAAGCCCCTTTCGCCCCGCCTCTGAGTCGCAAATCCACTCAAGCTGCACATCCCAGGAAACAGCGGCCGACTATTGCCCCACAGAGAGAACAGACGCGCGATTTTGGCCGAGACGGCGTCCTTATAACCGCACACTCCACGTTTTAGAGAACTGGCGACAAAGCCTCACTTTGTTTCGGATTCGGCGCCTTCGTGTCATTTGGTCAGATACAAAGAAAAGTCACTAGTCTCACTACTAGTGTTGGCTAGAAAGGGACGTTAAGCTTTCGAAAAGATCACTGAAATAAAGCGATGTACATGAAATTTTTGTTCCTTTCTTCATTTTGCCGTGGATTTGAACCACTCGATAGCTTCGCGGATCAATGTTCGAGGCCCCGACGTGAAGCGTCGTAAAAGCTCTCTCTCTCTCTTGCGAAGCGAGACATTGCATCAGGACAGTGACAATCCCCGCATTACGCAAGCATCTCCGGGAAATGTTTACGTCACATAGCTAGCGATTATTGAACGTGACCTTTCATCATCTGCGTTTCTTCCTCGTAAAGTTCCGAGGGATGATTTCGACACGTCCTTTATATATTGCAAATACTAAAGTGCTTACGAGCCCAATGCTGTGTAAATAAACACCGGCACGCCGGGTCGTTTGCACCGGTTTTACCCCCAGCTTAATCTTGGTCCGTATGAGGAATGATAAGCGTTCTTTTTTTTCGGAATAAGAACCGGTTTATTTTAAACTATCAAACAGTGCATACACACATTTCATACATACAGGAGGCGTTCCCAAATCCAATGGCTGCATAGAGGACCTGCTGAGGTGGGCGCACGAACCTGCAGTCCTCGTTTTATATTACTTTTTTTTACGAATGAAAAATATTATGGCATCATTAGACGGAAAGACAAAAGTGTCCGGGCCTTTACAACCGGCTTTCGTTTGGCAGACAGACAGAGGCGCATTTATGTTGTTCTGAATAAATGTTAACAAATATGAAAACAGCGCTCTAACGGAATCCCCCAATGGGTTCACAGGCCAGCAAACAACTCTGTCATAACTTGACATCCTCCTTTTTTTTTCTCTCTCTCTCTGACCCCTCCGCTCGGTATTAATTCAGGTGCGTTTCGCCGCAACACGAAGTAACTTTTCCTTGCACACGGAGTGCAAAGTTCACGTTGTCACCTCGTTCATCATGCAGGCACCTACGACACGAACAGAATCTGCGAACTCCCGACTTATAAAACGCGAAAGAACGCACGCGCTCCCGTGTCCAATTGCGTTCGTCCTCAGAGGGGCTCCATCACCGAGACGCCGCTATTAGCATCTGATCGCCA
Organism: Amblyomma americanum; assembly: GCF_052857255.1. Taxonomy (NCBI): domain Eukaryota; kingdom Metazoa; phylum Arthropoda; class Arachnida; order Ixodida; family Ixodidae; genus Amblyomma; species Amblyomma americanum. The sequence goes on from NC_135502.1 coordinate 51,907,464, forward strand.
CAGGCCGCATGGACGGTCAACTGCACTCGCGGATGAACGGGATCCTCAAGGGAGCTTGTTTACCTATATGCTAAAAATAAATGAACAAACTCCTAGAGTGCTGGACAGCCTCTTGCATCGATCCTCCCCCTCCCGCTACACTCCCGATCCTCTCCACAACAGTGCCCCGTCCAAGCCTGCCTGCATCATGCGAGTCACTTTCCCGAACGTAATCTTGAAGGTGAGAACTTCACGGCTCACCTAGACAAAGCGCTCATTAACAGCAAATAAATGCGATAGTGTTTGGTTGTGACAGCGGACGCCAACTGCGACGCGGTTTAGAGTAACAAAAGTACCCTGCACCGCTGACACTTTAAGAGAAGAAGAACTCGATCAACAAACTCAGACAAGGGATTTCCCCGACGCGCCCTATCCCAAGAGGCACCGCGCTTTTGCCGTACCAGCGAGGCAGCTGGCGGACTTTGGAGGACAAAACAAGCGGTTTGACGCAGTCAGCACAAAGGCTCGAGCAATACGTTGAGTAAGGAGCTCCGGAGGGAGGAGATAGAGCGGGAGGCGAGAGATGGACAAGGGGAGGGGAAAGCAGTTCGTCGTGCAGAAAGCATGCGCTCCTTTTCTTGAAAGAGGCGTCCTAACGGCCTTTGTTTGCCCTGAACGGCTCTCACGACTCCGCCGCCATCCGTTGCTGCTCGCCTGCCCGCGGCTTCTCTGCGGACGATCGCAATGGCGACAACTCTGTCCGTGCCTAACAAAAGGGGAAAAAGTTGGCCTTTGTTCAACGTCCGCCGCTTGTTTCGATGCATCTTTCGCAGTTTGTTCTCAAGGCTTTCGTTTTTTTTTAGTTCCGGTCTTCTCTTAGTTGCAATCAGTTCGGCACAATGTCTTGGGCTTTTATTGCCTCGAAGCCTATACCTGGCTTTTAGTTCTTCTTTTCTCCTCCCCTTTAGCAACTGTTCTCGAGAGCTCTGTATAGTTAGAAATAAAAAGAATGAATGACAGAGTGACGTCACAGAACAAGAGGCTTGAGCCTTTTTTCTTCGTGTTTGTGTTTTGCACAGCTGCGAAAAAAGCCTGCAGGATTGATACGGCTTGTTCCTGTAGTTCTGCCTGTTTTCTTGTTGAACAAAAGTTGTCGCGTTTAGCAAAAGAGAACAATGGCGTGCGAATTTAGGAGCCCTCGACGGCGGGAGTGAGGCTTGCCTTTGACTTGTTCATTTGTATGCGGCAAGAGTATGATCTACTCTTGCCAAATCTTTTGTTTCACAACGGGCAATGAAAGCTGTCCTTCTTTCATAGGCATGTCACAGATTTTGTTTTCATATACTGTTCATATCATACGGTACGCGCGCGTCGACTTATATCTTAATACATTTGTTGAGAGCTGTGATCTTTTATCCGCGACCGCGTTATATGGTTCAAAATGGCTGCTGGGCTAGGCTAGTTGATTTTCGGGCATAATGAAGTTATTTTATGCCAATTAAGACATACTAGAAACAAGAAAGAAGACAACACGGGCGCTTCACAACGTGGCCATGCCGCGTGGTCTCTCTCACTCACTAAGTCATTCGCTTGCTCTCCCATTCATTCACACTTTCACCGACAAAACCGATGAAAGACCGATGAAAACCAGTGGGTTACGTTTCCCATTGAGATACGCACCCACCGCAGTCTCATGGTTTATCATCGTTACGCTTTTGGAAGCTTCGGCACAATAACGGGAATCAGCACAAAACACGTACCTATCCGCAATATTATATCACGGCTAAATGTACACTAAATAAACATCAACAGCGCTTCAAATTGGGGCTAATTGGTTCTTAAGAAGTCTAGCATTGTTGCGCTTTTGGAAACCTGGACGCAATAACGGGAGAAAGCACAGAACGCGGATGCGCAAATATGTGTTAAAGCTCGATGTACGCGAAATTTTCGAACAGGAACATTTTTGCTCGAACTGACTTTTTTAATACTGTTTTTCCCCCTCACATCATTGCAGTTCGGAGTTCCTTAGCAGGAAACATCCGTTCATGTTCATCAGAAGAGTTCTCGCAGGCCTGTTCCTAAATGCTGCCATTTGTTTGTCTCCTTTTGTTTCCTTGCAGCCGCTGCGGAAGCTGTGGCGCTCGGCTGCTGACGCGAAAGATGCGGGTTCGATCCCGGCCGCGGCGGCTTCATTTCATTTCGATGGAGGCGAAATGCTAGAGGACCGTGCACTGTGCGATGTCAGTGCACGTAAGCCTCAGGCGATCGACATCCGGGGCACCCCCCCCCCCCCCCCCTACGGCGTCTTTGATAGCCTGAACTACTTTGGGGCGTCAAACACCATAAAATCTAAGTGTGTTCATTTGTATTGCGCCCCACTCCTGCAATAGCCCCGCCGAGACTGCAGTATGCATAAATGAACAAAAAAGATAAATAAATAAATAAATAAATAAATAAATAAATAAATAAATAAATAAATAAATAAATAAATAAATAAATAAATGCGCTCTAATTTAGGCTCTTTGGTTATTATCCTGGTCATACGTTGCTGCGCATATGTGTTCCGCGCTGTTTCCCGCTCTAATGTCGAAGTTTCTATAAGCAATAGAAAGGAAAGCTGCGATAATAACCGACTAGAACAAATTAGAGGCTATTAATATTTTTTTTTTGTGTATATCAGGCCAGGATGTAAAATTGTGCATCCGTATCCTGTGCTGTTTCCAGTTATTGTGTCGAGTTTTCCAAAAGAGTGACGCTGTTAATGTCAATCATATTTAACAAAGAATCAAAGCGGATGCTGTGCCCCTCGGTAATCGCTGCGGTGGCTCTTTCTATAGTGACCTTGCTGGGTGCTCGTGAACAGAGCAGAGCATGGGGAAACGGTATGAAGCACTTTACAGCCAGAAACAACTATCTCTTTTCCTTTCTTCATTTGAACTCGCAGCGGTGTCTCAGTGCTTTTCGCGTTCGGCTGCTGATCCCAAGGTCTAGGGTTCGATCATGGCCGCGACGGCCGTATTTCAACGGGAACGAATGCGAAGAGCGCCTTGTGTTCGCCGATGTCAGCGAATATTAAAGAACCTCAGGCGGTCTAAATTAATCTGGATCCCTCCACTACGGCGTTCATTATAGTCGACGGGTCGCTTCAGAACGATACCCCCCCACTCCTTCCCCCGTTCCCAATTCACAAATCACAGTTTTTTTTTTTTTTGCATTTGCAAAGCAAGACTAAGCGCAAAAACAAAAAAAAGCAGGAAATACCATTCTGAGGCGCCAACATCTCTCTAGAGATTGTGAGCTTTGAGCTTACTGCAGCCTCTCACGCGTGTGTCTGTTTCATCGTGTGGCGGCAGCAGAACGCATTCATCAGAATCCTCTGGACGGTCCGAGTTCACAAAGTGAAGTCGACAAAGTTAGCGCAAATGATTCGGCGGGCTAGCCAGAAAGCACTATGACGGAGTGTGTAGCGTGCGGTAGTTTTCTCGCATCCCCCCCCCTGGCCAATGTTTGTATTTGCTGCCTCGATCGACCCTGCTATTTCTACGAGAGGTTCTTGCGCGTTGGAGCCATGAGTTTCACTCCAAGTTGCTGCAGCGCGCAAGACCTTTTCACGAGGCCTGGAGCTCATCATGAGTATGCGCGGTGGCAGAGAAAAAGAGAGAATGAGGAAAAAAGCAGATAGAAAGACCCGTTTCTCACCATTCATCTTGGGGGCGGCTGACAGGCAGCGCGAACAGCGCTCCTTGCACCGGACGAGAATTTCCTAGGCCTCCATTGTGCCGAGCGCAAACGCTTTACAAGTTACCCTGATATGCGCAAATTACAGTGTAGTTAGTTTTAAGAGTGATGCTAACGATGGCAGCTAGAACTTGAAGATTTACGCCCCAAAGTAATGGATGAGTCTGACCACTAAAGTATCTTTTTTTTGTTATTTTGAAAGGGGGCATTTCCGATCCGCTCGTACGCTGCCCGCGAAAACGATGAAGGCCTCGGTGCTGCTTAGGCAGAAACGTGAAGTTGTTCCGTTTCTACGCAGTAGCTGTGAGTCTCTTCGGTGAAGTGTAGATGGTTATTTTTAATCCACACATATTGCCCTTGTGTAGCCTAAAGAGGGCGCATTGGAAATAAAAACAAATTAACTCGTGACCTTGAGTGACCTTGAGGGAGACAATAAAAAGAAACAGTAGCGAAAAACTGACAATCTTCGAGCGGCCGAATTGCTTGGCAGCTCGAATCTTTCTCCACGAGAGGACAAACAACGAACTCCATTACTTTATTAAAAAAATAATAAACATCTCTTCTTCGACTATCTATTAACTCTCAACTTGGCAAGCTTCCAATGAACAATACATAACTTCGTCCCAGGATGTGTGTGCAGGCGACTATGCTACTCCGGCGACTGGAAGTACCGTAATTTTCGGGACACAGACTGCGGACTATACACGTTTATTGGACCCTGTGAGGCCCATCTACAGGTGTGGACAGCAGAGAAGTTTTGTTTTAAAATCACATATAACCTGTCTGGCCCAACACAATTCAACTATACAGCGGTTTTTTACGGACATACTTGGCGTTGCGTTCACGTTTCTTGTTAGCACGCAGTTTGTTGTTTGCACGCGTGATAACTGGCAAGAACAACCATCTTGATTCGCGGAATATCGCGCGTTTACTCCCTGAAACACAATTTGAATATAAAGATCGTGGCATATTATTGGTGCCTGAATTATTAAGGCACGCGCGTAGCCAGGCAGGTATCACAAGTGGCCAATGCGATGTGCCACTCTGTGTTTCGCCTCTCATGAAAGGAAGCAATGTTATGAATTAATTGACCGATAGAGAAGACTGCATTGCAAAAAAAAAACCCTGTGTGAAGACACCGCAATCTGGCCTTTTGCAGACCTAGCAATGATAGACCGCGTTTGCTCTAAGAGCCAGGGCAATGCTGATTAATTACGGGAGCTGAACCTCCATCATATTTCGCACTGATTGAGATAAAGTGGCAGGGTTAAAACGTAGTTAAGCCGAGTAGTTGTGCGAAAGCATGTGTTTAGTGTGGTTGGCTCATGGTTTTGCTTTGCTGGGTCGTCGGCACATCTGGCGGCGATATTATTTTGATAGTACTAGTATTAGTTGATGAAGACGGCGATGTGCAATGCATAGCGCAAGAGTGGGTTGCAATTCAACACGAGGCGTGATTGGCTGCGGCGATAGCAGAGTGCTCTCGTGCAGCGGCCAGCGAAGCTGATCTGTTCGCGTCGGCACGGCTTTGAATCCCAGTCGCGGAAATGTTTATTTTATTTCTGCATTTAAGGCTTGGCCAAGGTCACCCTCAAGGTCAAGCTTCACACAAACTCCGTGAGCCGGTTAGAGCTCGTGAAGTAGTGCTTTCGAGCTAAAAGTGCGCGTAATGAAAGAAAAAGACAACAAAAAAGAATGGCGTCTCCAGGCTTTTAAGGGTTCGCGGACTCAGCAGCAGTTGCGAACAAACTAATGAAATGTTTTGTTTTTCAACAATAATTGAGCCCTGCGGACCTATACACAGGATGCGGACTGGATGAAGAAATTGCGCTGTTTGTCCACTAAACTAACTTCCCTGCACCCCTCCGTTTATTGAAGGCCAAACTTGAATCAACACAGAACTCGGGGCAGCAAAACATACTCTATCTATATTTATGGATCTGCTTTTAAAGCAACGAAACATATATATTTGCAATAGACTTTATTCCGAAGAGAAACTAGAGTAAACATCGAGTACCAGTGGGGGCTACACACACTTTTGTGCACCTGCAGGAGTGGTTATAATTCTGCGACAGGGTTTTGTTTGAAGCGTCTTTTTTCTATCAATATTTGAATAAGGTAACACAAGCGAAAAACACATGTTAGGGACGAATGCACGAGATGCAAGTGCTGCTATAACAGGCACCGGTCCAGCCCTGGCGTGCTTTCTTAAACTTCCACTCTTTACGCCCCCACTTCACGTTCAGTGGCGCAAAAGATGAGTGCATCGATTTAACTCCAAGAAGGCCGCTTCAAATAAAAATAAACTGTTCTGATTACGAACTTACAGTACCTGTACTAACCTTCCCGAATGCCTTGCTGTCCATGACAGTGAAAGATGAAAAAGCTCTGCTCGTTAATTGTTCCCTCCCACTGATTACTTTTTAAGGTTTCTTGAGAGCTACCCGAACTCGCTGGGTTGCGTTTTTTTCGGCTTGGACTGTAGAAGCAAGGAAAATAAAATAATTGTATTTTTTGTTCTTGCAAACAATAGGAATCTGAAAATATACCGAAAATTGAAATTATACTGAAAAGACAAGCTTTAGTTCATCGATTAGCTGCAGGTCCTCGTAGTTCTCTCTCGGCGTAACTCTGGCTGTCGTCCGCATAATTTCGAGCTCCGCCGTTTCCGTTAAGCCTAGTTATCGAATATGTATAAAAGCGGAGAGAGAATAGCGCGAGCGATTAAACATGGTTACTTTAACTAAGACTGAGGTGTAGCAGCCAAACGCTGCCCTCGATGTCCAACTGCGCCGATAGGGGAAGATCCCCGCGAGAGCGCTGGCCAGCACCGTTGAGAGGGCGAGACGGGGGTTATCACCGCACCTCCCGCTGCGTATCGACCGACCCGTGATCACTGCGGCGTGAGAAGCCGTCACATGGGGCTCTACGGCGGGTAATTTCATATCTGCTCCGCCGAGTGGCGCCGAATTCGTACTGACAAACGAGGACGTCCCCTCTCGCGGATTCCCCCCTGTACGCGCGAGAGCTGCTTCGCCGCAAAGCTCTGGGAAGGGGATTAGCGAGAGCGCTCTGCAGGGATCTGCCCGCTCTCGCCTGTCGTATCTGGAAATCGGTACCCCGCAACCTCCTCGCTTGATCCCTCATCCCACTTCTCTGTTTGCCTTCTTTTTTTTTTCGCATCGATACTCGGGGAGAAACACGTCGGTTGCTTCGAGACGCTGCGCGTTGAGGATTGCGGTGGCCTGGAAACGCAGTGGAACGTGGTGGAAGTCTGGAAAGGGCCCGGGCCTTGGCGCGCGGAAGTAGTCATGGTAGATACTCAGAAGAACGCTGTGAGCTGAGGTTATCTTCTTAAAACAATGTTAACTCAATCTCCCTTTCTCTCTCTCTCTCACATACTCACTCACTCACTCACTCACTCACTCACTCACTCACTCACTCACTCACTCACTCACTCACTCACTCACTCACTCACTCACTCACTCACTCACTCACTCACTCACTCACTCACTCACTCACTCACTCACTCACTCACTCACTCACTCACTCACTCACTCACTCACTCACTCACTCACTCACTCACTCCCTCTGGCCCTCCTTTTGCTACTGTGCGCAGGTTGACGATTTAGAAGCTGCTGGCCATGTCTTTCAAATTGGAAAAGGCGGCAGACCGCTGCAACAATCTTCTTATACGGCATCGATTTTGTAAATTTACCGCAATGGTCAAGTCTTACACAGCGCCTTTACAGGAAATTCAAAGTTGCAACATGCTGCGGAAAGCACGCCGCAATCGCGCTGATTTAATACGACGCATAGCTGCTCCACTTAGGCGCATATGCAGTTATCCACAATGCCGGGTGTCCAGTTGATGCGCGGCAAGAATCATCCTTGAGCGGCAGTGTGCCCGGGCTCACTTAGGGCAGGAAAAATTACGTGATAAGCATCGCCTCCCACGCAGCCGTTGTGGTCGACAGGTTCCCCATAGAGAACGAAATTTATAAAGAACGGACACTCGGCGGAAGCTGGCCCCAGGAACTGCGTAAGAGATTAGTTGTTATTTCCTCTGTTTAGTGGCGCCATCAGCGTTAGCGCGCATGCGCATGCGCGCGCGCGGGCTGCCGGGGAACATAGCTACCGGCGGCGACAAAGCAGCTTGATGGGCAGGAGGCAGAACTAAACCAGGAGATGTTCGTCTGCGCTGCTGCGCCTGTGAGCGTGCGGCGTCTTTGTTAGCTCGCAGACTCAGTGTTTTTTGCGTCTGTCTTGGTCCTCAACGCGAAACTCGTGCGGTTTCTGTCGACGGCGAGGTGAGAAATACTTTTTTAGTCCAACTAAACCACGCCGGCTGGTGCCTTGAATTAAGCACTTCGTGAAGAGGCGCGGACGCTTCGTGGCCCGCCCGCTGTTCTCGCACGGTACGTGGCACTCCTGCTGTTTCCGAAAGTGGCAAAGTGAGAAACGTTTAGCTTTTGCCAAGCTACGCCGCATTTCAAGCAGTTACGCTTAGCACGCCGGCCGGCGCAATATGGCGCAGTTGTGAAAGGTACGCCTACCTGCTCGCGTCGTGGTGCGAGCACCCCCCACCCCGGTCGGTGCGCAGTTGGCGAAGGACGCGCCCAAGCCTTGTGCGCTTTGACTAGCAGTTAGTTTCGCATGGTTGCGCGTTTAGTTTTACGGGGATTCGATGTTTTTTGTGGCCCCGAACAATACGCAACATGTTTCGAGTGATATTTGTGTACGGTCGGGTAAAATATGTGGTCAACGCGAAAAAAAAAAGACAAACGTGTCGAAAACAAGCGCTCTCGCGTTGTTAGTACGGGAGTGTAATTTTCAACACTGCCGCCCGGGAAAGAAAAGCAATGCATGAAATGTTCAAAAACTAGAAACTTGTGCGTTGAAGACTCCCGCGTCTTCCCTTGGAAGTTGATCCGTGTTTGAGCCGTACGAAGTCATTTACGTTCTTGGGGTATCTATGAAACGGTGCATTGTACGTGCGTCCACAGTAAGCGGCTTTATTTCAGGTTAGTGTGAGGGCGTTCGTGCTCAAGCGTTAGAAACGCTGTCTTCAAAGTAGCCTGCGCGATAAGCGGGCCACAATCCGCGGCCGGCGCACGGATAGTCGTCGTGCCTTGCCGCTGGACTTCTGGTTCCAGGCAGCGAAGCGAGCGCAGCAAACGCGCGCTCTCGCCACCTTCCCGCGCAAATGCTTGGGAATGGCTTTGCCCCAAGAATGCGGCGCGCACGGGAAAACCCGGCCGCCATTGTCGGCGCATACAAACGTTCGCCGCCAATACCTCCGTTCCGAAGTCGCGCCCCTGCCTCAGCCGGTAAGTCAGAAGTCCTTCTTACGTATCCTTCCATTTCCGAGGAATGCCTCGTTGATGTTTTGTAGCTAGCTGGCCCGCTCTGTGTATTGATTGCAAGTGTAATAAATAGCATACGAGTGTTCGAGCTTTGTCGTCCCTTCCCTTTGTTTCTTCGAGCACAAACCTCTTCGCAGTTAGCGAGCGGGAACGCTGCATCCGCGTGGTGGGGGTGCGGGGGCGGAGAGCTGCCCCCCCCCCCCCCCCCATATTTCCACAGATGTAAAGAAAAATAATGGGATGCAAAACTTTGCTTGGTTTCACCAGAGTACTACTAGTCTACTTCTGGGCAGGGCATTTGAAAGAAAGAAAAACCTCCAGTTTTTCTCAGAAATGCTAATGGTAACACGTTTATTGGTGCTATATTCTGTTCCGTGTTGAAATTTAACTTCATTTTTCGTTCTATACCCAGCCAGGCTCTTCAAGACACGATTGTCAGTGAAAATCTCCCTGCTCTAGTCTCGAACGATAGAACTGTCTCTGATATTAATGCCCACTTAACTTCCTAATCAAATATAACACCCTGTGTGCCTTTTGGGAGCAAGCTCTGTTTCCTGCTCGCCCTGATTAGCTGGAAAGGTTGGTAGGCAAAACGGGGAGGTTGTTCACAGTACACTGAGAAAAGAAAAATGTCTTGAGTGATGCAGAGAATGTAAACCACGATCACTTCAAAGAGATTTGCCGCCGATAAAGTTCATACCTTCAACTTCAGTTGACTATGTTCAGTCTTTTGGCAAGTCGATGGGGAGTTGCGAAAACATAAAAGACACGTAACAACGGACCCTTAGCTCTAAACAAAGAAGTCATAAACATGCAATGGCATTTACTGTCTTGCGTTCTTATTAAGAAAACAGGGAACTATTCCATACTAAAGAAGGTCCACTGTTGACGTGCAGCGTGCCAGCGTGTTCGATACTGGTTGGGTCTTGTGCACGTGCATGCCTGTGAGCCACGCAGGGCCTCCAAACTTCCGTCTACATGAGACGGTGCCGCACACGCACTATGGGGAACTTGCGCTGAAGTTTGCGGTGCCGATTGCAGCGCCATAACATACTGCCTAGCGAAAAGAGCAAGCATTTTTGGGTAGTACTCTTAGTACTTTCCCGCGCCACCTTCAGGCGCTTATTGGCGTGAGCCTCCGCGCTCTGTCGAAGGCGCACGTGCCGTGTGTCAGCTATCTGGGCTACGCCAAGAGCAGCTAGGCAACGAATGCTGTCAGCCAGACGCGGGTACCTAATCGCGCAGACTGTGTTTTCGCGTTTGCAGCGGCCCAAGCGGCTGACAAAAGCAGTTTTGAGTCACCGAATGGAGCAATTTCAGTGCCACCTTGGCAGTGCAGGTTCCCCATACTGCATGCGTGTTGTGTACTGGCCTTTGTTCCTGTCTCCTCCCATTGGTCCTTTTCACTGGCGTATTGTCTTCCTTCGGGGCACGCGCTACCCAGAGCGAAACAGTTCCCGCCACATTTCCTTTCCCTTTAATCACCTTCTGCTCCTAATTTCCCTTTTCATTCACCTCGAACTATCATCCCCTCTGCGCGTCTTAACAGTGCACGCTCATGGGCGACCTTGGCCCGCGCACGGTATCCATTAGGGGCACTCGTCGTTAAAAGGACACCTACGGCACGCTGTAGAGTGCCCTTAACAGAGGGCGTTCGGATCGTCGTTCCCCGCTCGCCGCTTCTACGCGGAGAAAAATCTACCCTTGTCGGAGCGCGGTGCCCACTAGAGTCTTGCCTTTCTACTTGGCTAAGAACGAATTCAGGACGACCTGCCAAGAGCTTCCATTGTTCTAGCCCTTTTTAAAACCGCTGCTCAGCAAGCAAGCCCGCACAGAACAACGTCTCCTTCGACCGTCTCTCTGTTAGAAACCTATCTGCCTTCAGCATTGTCCAACTGTTCGGTGAACATTTCACGGAACCGTTACCATCGCACGCTGATTGATTTGCCGCTTCAGTCCTTCACTGTTGTGGTCAAGTAGCAACGCAACGCTGTAGTTTAGTTGCGTTTTGTGTGCATTTATTCGCCGAGCCCAGCTACTTGGGCCCGCTGACAAAGTAAACGAGTGAAGTAATTGTGAGGGACAAGTTGGTTCTACCGTTTTTCGTTATTTCGTTCGGCCCTCATCTTTTTGTCTCCCTGCATTCCACAAACTGCTTTGCTGCGTAGAACTAAGTCCAATTCTACGCTGTCGAATCCGAGAAATGCACGGTTCGGGAAGCCGTAGCCGTGCAGCGCAAAAGCTCTGCTTGGAAAGTAGTGCTCGCCGCTTCGCCCAGTTTAATTCGGTCAGAGCGCATGCACACATAAAGGGGACCGATAAAGGAGACTTCCCTGCTGTGAATCCACGCGGAACGTTGGGGGAGAGAACTTTCTCTAACGATAAGAATTTTTTAAGTCTTCCTCTTCTTCGTATCCTATTCACTTAGGCTTGCCTATTGTCGTTCCCGTTCAACCCGCTGCAACCTTTCCCCGCCGCACCCCCCCCCCCCCCCCCGTCTCCAGTGGATATTTTTTTTCTCTTTTGCATGTAGTTATATGCGTTCCTTGCCTTTGTCGTTTTAGCAGAGCCACACTTGGCAGAAGGCCCAGTGAATGCTGAGAAGTGCGCGTTCGGGATTCAGATGCCGTCGTCTGCTGCCGCACCCAGCAGACGAAAGTGGCAGTTTCTCAGGAGCCATTACAGAGTGGAGCTTTGCGTTTGCAAACTTGGGCTTCGGTCTTGCTCCTTTTGAGGGAGTTGTGAACAGATGTTCAGCGCCTGTACGTAATGCGCTCTGAGCAAAGCCCATTTAAGACAGCAGTTAAGCACCTCGGAACGACTCTGTCTGCTTAACTCGTCTCTGTGCCGAGCCTGAAGAGTTGTTTAAACTGTTTGCATGCTTACTGCGTCTCCTTCTCTGGCAGAATTTCGCAAAGGCTTCTGCTTAGTAAGCGTATTTAGTTAGCTTCGTTACGGCGAGGTTAAGTGTGCGCACTGCCATGCATAAAGAGCAACAAATGAAACGGGAAGAGTACAATTAAAACAGAAACAGCAAAATGAGATGACTTTAGGTCGCGGAAGCTAAATACTAGCGCAGTTTAATTTGAGTTTCAAGGCGCGTAGACTGTCATTTGCAAGTGTTTACCCTATCTCACTTCACCCAAGAAAAAGCAGTGTAAAGGCTTTTAAAAAAGTGAGATAAACATTCCCATCACAAATTTTCTTTTGTTTTTGCATATTGCAGCCTTGCATGAGGGCATACAGAGGAGCCGAAAATTTCACAAACAGATGGCAACAATCATCAGCATATGAGACAGTATGAAAGCACCAGAAAACGTGAGTAAAAACATGTCAGCTATAAAAACCAGAATCTAAGAAATTCTTATCATGACAGAGCACGAGTAAGGTCAGGAAGGCAGTTCTAAATTTCTTTATATGGCAGAAAAAAAAAACTATTTCGACAAGGCAGTACCAGGACTGAAAGGTTAACCCTTTTGTTCGCGGTAGCTTTTTAATGATGACGGTTTAGAAAAAAAATGTAAATTGTTGCCAAGTGACTGAAATCCCTGAGAGTTAATAAACTTGTGCAAAAAATTGGGAGGGACGTGATTTGTGTCAGTCCGACGGCGCACCGTCCGACTAGACAGATACACCAGAGACGGACACGAAAGGGTGAGTGCAGCCACATATCAGCATGCGCGGCCCCGGCTACGTGATAGTATTGTTTCTACCGTTGATGTCTTTATGTGCGTTTGTGCTGTGTTTTGTCAGCATGAACGGATATGCTTACCGGCTTTGTAATGCAGCCTCGTGGACAACGGGGTGTCATTGGTTCGTTCAAAAAAAAAAAATCCTCCGATTGGCTCTATAAGAAGCTCAGATGTGATTGGTCACAAAAATGGTCCCCACAATGTTGGGCAAACTGAGTTAAGGAGGTGTTCTGGCACCAGTATGGAAACTCGGAAAATAAACTCAGAGAGAGCAGAATCGACTCGGGTCTGCCTGGAGTTATTGAGCAGACAGAGCGGACAGAGTCAGTTTCGGTGCTGGCCCCGTTTCAAAGAACGAGAGACCACTAGTCTGTGCGCTAGCTAGGTCAATCAGGCTGACAAGGATGCGTGTGGAGCGGACTCTGACCTGACGCTCTTGATCGTTCTTGACGATAGCCACTGCCCTGAGCGATATGCGTAAATAAGTTGTAAATACCTGCAAGTAAACTAGCTGTACTTGTGACAAGAAGTACGCCTACGCCTCCTTGATGCAAAATGTCGCGCCCAAACGAACCCCGTTTCCAAGGAGGATCGACATTGCGGAACAACTTAACACTAGTGCAAGTTTAGATCGCAGACCAGACAGCTGAACAGAGGGTGGAAAATATGTGATATCTGTGAAATACAAAACAGACTGCCATTTCTTTTCTAATTTGTTTATATGTCGAAGCTTACTACGATTTCAAACAACCAAGCCGTATTATAAAATAGGGTGGATCAGTGATAGATAGATCAGTGATATAGCGTGTGGAAATATAGACGTCCTTGTAGTTATTTTTCACCGTACAGCGTCCTATTCTCTAGACTCAAGCTTAAAGGTTCAACTGTATATGCGACTCGTTGCGCATGCATCCCTCTTGAAAAGCCACATCCCGCGAGCGACCGTGCATAACTGATGCGATATGACGCCTCCATTTTACAGAGCAAATACCTCTAGGCAATAGAAACAAGGCATATATTGGGGAAAAAAAAAATATGCGAGTTTGCGACTTACCAGCGCACGTTGACTTCTCCCGGCTTTTGTCCCCTTTTAATGTCACTGCCGCAGTCGAGGTGCCTGCAGAAAAATGTCGTCAGTTTGAAATGAAGGCCACCTCCAATTTTGTGGGGTGCAGGAGCAATAATACTGCGCTAAGAATGACAAAAGCTGCTGCACACCGGTGTTGCTATTGCTGACCTCACGACGGGAGACGACTGACACACCAGCACTATTTACTCACTTTCCTTAACTTATACAATCAACGAACATCGTAACTTCAAGCGAAAAAAAATAAGATTAAGAATGGAGTGCACAGAACCTAGAAGCAAACTGATTACTGACCTTCAGGCCCGTTTGGAGCATGTGAATCTTAAAAAAAAACTTTATTGTTTCTTCTGCGCATACTAACTTAGTGGTCCGTCACTGAACGAGATGCGCTGCATAAATATTAATAATTGGGAAACATTCATGCAATCACTCATGTTGCAGTAGACAGAAGCGATCGCATTCGACAAAGCACACATTACGCTCCGCTCGTTTATTGCGACACCCACTGGACTTGGCTTGGTTTTTTTCGCTTAGTGTACGCTCTCGTTCGCTTTGGTGCATGGATTGGCTGCAGTTCAAGCACGCATGTCTGCGGAAGATAAATTACTGCGCGTACTAGATGTAGCAGAACCTTCGGAGCCAAAATAAACGTCCCTGAGGCGACTGCATTTCAACAAGAATACACAATGATGTTGAGAAAAGCCAGACTATGTAAACGTTTCTTGCGGCGCAGGACATGAAAAAGTGAAGACAAAGATGAGAACGCAGCGTCATTCGACTTACACGTCATAAGAACGCACCCCTTAATTTGTATAGTTCAATTAGGCATGCAAAAAATTGATCTGGTGAAAACAAACATGGAACTGAAAACAAATCATTTTTTAAAATTTAAGTGCAAACAGGACGACATATTTTATACACAACAAATTATCGCCTGAAGGAAGCAGGGAGAGAAGAACCATTTGCCAGAGTTAGAGCTGAGTAATAATAAAGAAAGCGTTTAGTTAACTGCAGCAAATTATGTGTGCGTGCTCTCCGAAACATTTTACATAAATTTTTTGGCCGTTATAACTACTGTGGGTGGAAAAAAAAAACTGCTGAAAACAGGATGTGGAGAAATTCTTTTCCTGCTTCTGTTTGCCTCTGTTTACTTTACTTTTGCTGTTTTCATGCTTTGTTGATGCTTATTTAAAGGTTGTGTATATATCCTGCTGATCACTGATTGTGACAATGTTTGACAGTGACCTACGTTGTTGTGTTTGATGTTCCGCCCCCCCCCCCCCCTTATGTAATGCCCCTCCCGGGGGTCATTAAGGGCCAATAAATGATGATGATGATGATTATGATAACAATGCCACTAGGCAGAATGACATCGATCAAATTAAAGCATCAAATGTGGAGGAATGTCAATCCCGGAACTCTGCATTACCAGAATAAAAAGATAATAATAATCAGTAATCTGATCTAAAGATAGAGTAGAAAAGGCAGCGCTATTTGCATCAGAGGTCAGTTTAAATGATCACTTTTGTAGTTCTTTATAGAGTCTTTGTGCTCATCCTACGCTTCTGATTTCCTCAGGAAGGTGCCGAAACATTCTGCTGCTGAAGTGAAGTGCACAGCACGAGGATACAACATCTGCCGCATTTACACTGGCAGAGAATTAAAAATTCAACTTCGGCGAAATTGGGTTGTCTCTGCGCAGCAAAGACAATTACCGCTTGGAATCAATTACGGAGCCCTCTGTTCTGACCTCTTTTAAAAGCATGATTTCACCACTGAGCTGACTTCACCAATTTATGCAATGCAACAATTTTTTACAAGAGTTTTTCAGAACATGCTAGGTAAATAACAAATTATTTATTGCAAACGTTCTTGAACGAGGCATCAGCTTGTGCAGATAACCTTTAAAGGCAGTTATCTAAAGGCACAATAATATTTTTATGACAAATCTGTACTTAAGATATGAAATATCCTGCATAACCTCAGCTATTAGACCTTCAAAATGAGAGACTATGATGGCCAAGGTAAAGCTTTATAGTCATATTTTTTAGCCGTAGGTACAACCCCCAGCTTATTTACGTCAATATCTCACTGAGGTGACGAGCAGACAGCTGAACAATGAACCTACTGCCACAGATGTATCGGAAATAAGCTCGCAGATCCTGTCTGGTCCGTCTAATGTTTACAACATTCTCTCGCGATTGCCATGAAGGAAAAAAGAAAAAAAAAGAAGAACAGAAAGAGCAAGAGAGAAGAAATATGACACAACGCATTTTGCCTGCCCTGGATATGTGTCATTTCAACAGTGGGCCACAACAACGACGACACACCTTTTCGATTTTTCACTCACCTGATGCGTTGGTCTATTAGCCTCGCTGCGAAGTCCCAATTCGAGTCGCGACTAGGATTTGAATCGAAGCAATGAGCGAGTCTAACGCAATCACCCAGATTCATGGGCGAGGAATAAATACAAAGGATTTAAATGAAAGTGAGAAGCTGCGCAGTGGAGGGAGTTACTAGCACCTTGAAGGAAGGGCCTTCATCAGCCAGTGCTGTCAACGCAGCAGGCGCTCTGTTCCTTTTTGTTATTTTCAGGTCAAAACTGAATTTAGGCATTCCACTGAAAAACTGACCATTGAAAAACGCCGGCGCTCTTCGCCTAACCTGCGCTTGGAGTCACGCGGACTGGGCTAGCATACTTGCGTAAGAATCGAAAGGACAAAAAAAAAAATCTGAATAAGCTCGCGGCATGTGGCGGCGGTTTGGAGAATGTTTCCTCGAGAGGCGACATCAAGACAGCAAAAGCACAGAAGCGCTCGTGACAGAGCCAGCGCAAGCTAAAGGGTGCCAGAAAGGCCAAGTTTTATGAGAACAAAAGCATCGACTTAGAAAAGCGAAACAGAGGGAACAGGATATATATTATGCGGGCAGCATTGGAGAAATGTGTCGCCCGTACGTTCCCGGGAACGGGTCGTGCCTCTCGAACAACGTTACCCCTTTCCTCCTCTCCAAAATGAAATCCCGAACATTTCGGAAAACCTCCTCGCCTTCGCCTTTCATGCGCGGAGAAATTGTGTTTCTGCAATACTGAGAGCACAACTACTGCCGGTGCTGCCCTTGCTTGTGCTGTACGGCTGGCTTTTGCCGTTGTCTGTGCTTTTTGACTACGCTCATATTTCAGCACCCCTGCGCTGCCCACACCCGGCTATGGGGTGGTTAAAGAAAGCGAACGTCTGTTTCTTGCTCACGGACCCTCCGCGGAGCCGAGGACTCGACATTCGGTCTTTTGTGTCATTCCTTGCAGGAAGCGTATCGAATCGAAGCTGGAGACGCTGAAAAGTACGAAAACGGACCCCAGGAATTCAGTGTAGGTAAAATAAGCAAGAAACATGAGGCGCTGCTTGCGCCCGGCCAGACAGTTTGATGCAAAAGTAACGGATGAAACTAAAACGAAGGAAGGACTCGAAGTTGGCACGCTTGCGTTTTTTGTTGAGACCATTCACTTGCCAAGTGTGGGCAACGCTAAGACGGCCATCTTTCAAACGTCTGCCCAATTTTACTCCTATGCATGGAACACTTCCGCAATCGCGAGAGAGGGGGTGGGGGTAAAGGGTTACAAAACGTTGGGTTATTCGTCATAAACCAATAAAGCAGGAGACGTGATTTTGAGCGGAGGGCCACAAACGCCTCTACGTGCTCAAAATAAAGCACCCGGAATGGTGGCCTATTGTCAACGACGTTTTGCGTTTAGGCGCAATTTGGCGGATTAAACACATGGCCGCGGCGTCCGCATTTCATGTGAAAGCAGCATACAAAAGTAATCACGCGTGCTGATGTAAGAAGCTAAAGGGCCGACATTTTTTCGGAGCCCTTCACTATACGTTTCTCTTGAGGCTAACTCGCGCAGTCTAGCTTTTGGTATAAAAATTCAATGAATCTCTAAAGACAGGTAGGAAATTGGCGCGTCAGGTGTGGAAGAGACCTTTCTAGAGCATAGATGATATATGATGGAACAATACATGTAATCTACATTTAGACTGCTCGTAACTAAATTACACGTTAAAGGAGGCAGTTCATAAAAATTCTTGTTTAAGCAGCCATGTTGCATTTAGAGAACTTTTCGTTCGTCGGGTAAGTTTCTGCCTAAAAATTGGTCTAAAGGAAAAGGGAATCTTTAGGTGTTTTCAGAAAATTTTAGCAATCAGCAGGAAAATGATGCAAGCTTTTAGTTTTTGCCACATGCACATTAGGGAATAGACAGAAAACATGGCGAGGGCGCAGCCCTACCTGAGCTCTAAACACAGAAAAGAACGGCACAGAACGGCATAGCCTATGTCAGTACAGTAAGCCTTTCGTCGCGGCCTCCTACGAGCACTCTCAAAGTACGACGGTTGCTACCATCACAATAGCAAAAGGCTTCACACGGCCCCTCTTCGCAAGAAAGCAGAAAAAAAAAATATTCCAAAACTCGCCGATGACGTGTTCGCACTGTCGTTGTTTTGTCGTTCATTAAATCACTGCTGCTAAGGTGTGACATCGGTGACTCTGTGGACAGTTAGATTTTCCGCAAAGCGTTAATAGAACTTTGGTCACGCGTCATTCTTCCTGAAGTACGTTGTGAAGTGCGGGAACGAACACAGAAACAAGTTCTACGAGTTTTATTTGGCGAATTCCTGCACGCACTGTAACCTTTATTAATCCTGTTGAACAGCAAGATTATTTAAAAAAATTACTGTAAAGTAGCGCCAGGAAGATGTAGTGATTTTCACAAACTGCTGCAGGAAAAAAAATGCTGCAAATAGGGATTTTTTTTCGGGGGAAGGGGGGGGGGGCATGAATAAGTCAAGAAATCTTTGGTTACGGCATAGAACATATCGTTGTACTTAACTTTTCCTGCGTGTCTTCGTTTGAGTTCGCGTGTCTGGTTTTCTTCTTCTCACTTTAACGTGAACTCAGTTCACCCTCTTGTGTTAATCTACTTCTGTGCACACCCACCGTTTGTGCATCCTCGCTTGAGTTGTGTCAAGTTTAATGTTCATTTGTGAAGAGCAGAGTCGGATCATAATGCTTTTCACTCTCGTCATTTTTCTTAGTAAATATAGTAGTTTTCAGTCCTACTTCTCGTTTCTCGAGCGGAAAACTTGAAGTAGCTCAGATTAGTTATGGTTCCACACCGCCACTGATAGGATCATAAACTTTGTCTATAGACAGCCTACAGACTTATAGTCTCTATTGCGTTCCTATAGATGTTTCATTTTGCCTATTTATTGACTGTATATAGACAAAAATCTGCTAAAAGTGTATGGCCATCAATCTATCGACTGTCTATAGACTGTCTACATGATTCGTATAGCCTGTAGACTGTTCTCTGGGGTCGGTATAAAGAGAGTCTGTAGACTTTATAGACAGATGTCTATGGACAGTCTATAAATTGTGTAAAGAAATTTTTGTAAGGGCGAACAAGGAAGTGCGGGCTGATATTTCCATAGTGCACACAAGACACTACATCACACGGCCAGCATTACTAATGTAGCCATTTTTTTTTCAAAATTAGGTGTTTGTTCGAGCTGAAGCATCAGCTAAGAAGAAAGAACGAAACAAAGAAAGAAATGAAAAAGAAAGAAAAATATAAACAAAGAGAGAAAAAATGAGAAAAACGAAGAAATGTTTTGTAACCGGGAACAAACAAGAGCGGCCGTGGTGTTCTTTCTAGAAGTACCACACATTTTACCAGCTGACCCACCTGGGAACAGCGAACGAAACAGGCGCATTGTTTACCAATTTTGATCGTGCCTGGGCAACGCGCATCGAGTTTCTTTGCAAGGCTGCTACCGTTCGTGAAAGTCCGTCGCGGAGTACAAAGCGAGTGTACAAAATTCTAGGCGCGCTCGTATTTGGGTTGTCTTTCAAAGTACGCTCAGGATCAGGAAAAAAAAAAGCATCGGCAGCCTCATTTACTTATTCACTCCACTTTCAAGAAACGGAAGCGTGTTTCGTTTCGTCCACCGCGGTGACCCGTGCTCAGCAAAGCGGTCACGTTGAACGCACCCTTCGCGGTTGGGAAAACGATTGACTCGTAAATCAAATATTCAAGCCACATTCGATTCACTGCTCCGCCTTCCTCTTCAAGAGTTCAAAGAAGAACTAGATTTGTTGCCCCTCCTCAGGTGGTGCCCTGGTACCAAAGCGGCTTCAGGGGCGGTCCAAAGTTTCAGCGTGTATAACACTCCGGTTGATGGGAATGGTCGAGACCAGTTTGCGTGACCGCTTCTTGTGTGCCCCAATACAATTGGGCGGAGCTTCGAATAGTGGCGCAACCAGTCGAATCACCATTGAGTTTCGATTGGCTTGCTTTCTAGGGACTTTGGAGTTTGATGAAAAATTGGGCACAAAGCTTTCCGAAAAGAGTTTGCGCTCCGTTCTACGCCACATTAGCAAAGACATTTGGAACGCGCGCCACATCCTCATTCACTTCGGCGATAGGATGATTCCTTTTGTCGTTTCGCCTAGAATCGGACGATATTTTCGTGCCAGCTTCAAACTGATCGCAAAAAAAAAAAAACGTTTTCGTGCTCCTCACGCGACAGACATGGCTGCTGTACGTGGGTGTGCTGCACTGCGGTTCCTACGAAGTGCCGTCGAAAGAAAAAATTGTAAAACGAGTAAAACTCGATTCAAGGATTTTTTTGCGCTACACGTGCGTAAAAAATTGCTTTTGGTAAGAAGATTTTTATTCTGTACACTGCAAGAAATTCAATACCTTTCGACAGAAACTGCCTTGGAAGTAGACGAAGGCCCAGCCGCGGTGGCTCAGTGGTTAGTGCGCTCGATTACTGATCCGGAGTTCCCGGGTTCGAACCCGACCGCGGCTGCTGCGTTTTTATGGAGGAAAAACGCTAAGGCGCCCGTGTGCTGTGCGATGTCAGTGCACGGTAAAGATCCCCAGGTGGTCGAAATTATTCCGGAGCCCTCCACTACGGCACCTCTTCTTCCTTTCTTCTTTCACTCCCTCCTTTAGCCCTTCCCTTACGGCGCGGTTCAGGTGTCCAACGATATATGAGACAGTTTCCTTTCCCCCAAAAACCAATTATTTGTTTAAGTAGACGAAGTAGGCAATCAAGTATCCCAGGTGTTTAATATGTTAGTCACACAGTACGACTCGCCTAGTCACAGAGTACGACGAAATACGAGCCCGAGTCGCTTTGGGACGCTATACCTCCAAACTAAAAAAAAAGAAACAATACGGAGGCACCACATTGCCAAAGCCTGTTTGCGGGCACGTGCTGGTACCGTCCCGCGCCAGCGCATCGAACGGCGCAAGAAAGCTCGCGTATCTATTACCGTGTACCTCACTGAAAGCTGAAGATTCACATGACTTTGTGGAGGCAAGACAGCCCTGAAAACAAAGTAATGCTATTTTTTCCCGATTACGCATAATAAAAGGGGACGATGCCCATCTTGGTTTAAGCAGGCGATATCAGTCCAAGACGGAGTGAGTCTAGAGGAGAAGATTTTCTGTCCGGTCTCTCATACGTTAAGATTGCATAAAAACAGACCTCTGTGAGCCCATAAAAAAATAGCGTAGGCTGAAAATCGTAGCTCTCATGAATGAGTTATTTTTATTATTGAAAGGCAAAGGACCTAAACTATGTGAGCCTCGGAGTGCGCGTAGTGGCTGAGCTTTCACTTTTAACGTTTCTGTCGTGAGAAAGCGAAATTCAGCAAGCATTATTTATTTGCGTGTGGTTTCGGACTTATCGCAAGCCTGCAATAAATGACGCAAAGGAATAGGTTCTGGGCTGATAATTTATGCATTCATGACATATTTGTAATTCTTGTAATCGTTCTGTCACTCTTCTCCCCCTCGCCAAACACGCGCACACATCTCCCTGCTTTCCCGTACCATTCATATACAAGCGCAGGCGGATCACCTGTTGTCCATCATTCGCAACCAATTTCTTATGTAATCCGGCGAAACCCGATAGCGCTGGTAAAACCTCTCACAAATGCAACCGCGACCAGGGACGTGTTGCTGTTAGGAAACATCTCTCTTCATCAGTACACTCACTCACTCACTCGCTCGCTCGCTCGCTCGCTCGCTCGCTCAATCAATCAATCAATCAATCAATCAATCAATCAATCAATCAATCAATCAATCAATCAATCAATCAATCAATTGACAAAACAAACAAACAATCAATGAATCAAACAATCAATCAATCACTCGCTCGCTCACTCGCTCACTAACTCACTCTCTCTCTCTCACACACATACAAACACGCACACACACACACACACGCACGCACACGCACACACATTCGCTCACTCATCCCGAGATCCTTCCTTCTTAAAGCCCGCATAGTGTTCTTGCCATCTTCGCAGCGAGGGCATAACAGAAGGAAGGGGGAATGTCGGTCGTCTTTCGTATTATGTTCCAACCTTGAAGCTATGTTTGGTGAATGCTGTTCCCACAGCGCAAAACTTACTGAACATTTCTTTTTTCGCGGCGTAGGTGTACGGTTTCTGTCGACCACATACCAAAGCTCTGCCAACGTGTAGCAGCGCCTGTGCACGTAGATGAACTAGTGCAGCCGTTGCTCTATACTCGCTCCGTCATATTTTCCTCGCTCTCTTAGACGAGCGCAGTGTTTTCCGCGACCTCTCCGACAGAAGAGCGCTTCCGGTATAATGGCCTGTGCTTCAGCCCCACCGCACCGGAGGCAACGAGAGAATGGCCCGGTGTCGTTGAGGGCCAAGCCGAATGTGGCCGCCTACTCCGCGCTACGGCCAATCGCGAAAGCGGAAGCGAGCTCGAATCGCGTCAAATTCCGGCACGGCTCCAAGAAGAGACATCGTCGAGAGCCGGGCACAGACGCACGGCCCGGTAGCCGTATACGGCACACACGGTCGCGCCGCTAGTGCAGGTCTTCCTATCAGGGGAATTCCCGAGAGCCCGAGTCAACATCATTAACGTCGACGAATGTATACGCTGTCCACTATGGGGCGCGGTCCATTTCACCAAGCGTAGCGCAGTGCGCACCTATAGCGCGCAGTCTGCGTACGCCCAGTAATTCCGTACAGTATCGCGTGTTCCGTCTCTGTAGCGCAGTGCAATCTCATCTCCTCGACGGACGCCGAGATTAAATAAAAAATAACGCAATCAACAAGAACGGACATAACTTCAAAAGGCTATGGCCATGCATAATTCCCGGTGTTTGGCAGGTTGAAGTGTCCCCAGAAGAGTAATAACGTCTATTATTTCGCACACTGTGTCTGGGAAGCGTCTTCGTAAGCAAGAAAAATGCAACAAACGGAAGAAAAATGTGCACAAACGCGGCAATGAAGTGATACGGAGAATGCCTTGGCTACGGTGCTCAGCCCCGCTGTCCGCAACTAGAGCGAAGCACGCATAAATGCTCGGGGAGCGGACTGCGAGGCCCCTGGGCGCACGCTACCAGCCAGACAGTCGTTCGTCGAGTGGGCTGCTGCACTGGCGCTCAGTCTCTGCGCGGTCATGTGGGCACGCGATGCATTAAGGAGCGCTCCTTGGGAGTATATGCACACACGAGTGTGCAGGATCACGTTGCATGCTCTAAAAGCCAGCAGACCGAAACAGCACAGTCGAGCGCTTAACCAGGGCCGCACGCGAGTCGGCGAAGAGGGGTTTGGGTATGCAAACTGTGAAGAAGACGATTGTGGGCAGTGCCTGGAGCGTAGCTCAGAAAATGAAGAAAAACACTGCAATGAGCGACGTGCCTTGATTAATACTGCGCTTCTTTCCCGTTGTTTACGAGGCTGGGTGTTCTCGTTCAAACTTGGCGTTTTGCTAGCTTCGTGTAGTTAAAAAATAAGTTTTGTCATGCGCCGACCCATCTGCAGCAAGACATCTTTGATTTCGTACTGTACAGTGGAGTGCATTTCAGAGAAGGAGTGAGAGATTTTAATGAATGAGGGAGAGGTGTGCATTTCAGGTTTTGCTTTGCGACAAGTAGCATTGGTGGAGCAGCTAAAATGAAGACAGCCGCATTACACGTGTCTTAAAACACTCGATAATGAACATGCGGTTAATGCGTATTTTTGAAACGCCGAACAATGATATCCGACGTGCAGGAAAAAAAGGGCGAGGAAGTCAGTAACCAACTTCAGCAAAGAAGGCAGGTCGCCACGGCGATCTTGCCTTGTTTAGCCTCTTAGAAACGCAGCCGTTGCTACCTATCTTTGATCAAAGTGGGTGTCGCTTGCATAATTGGCCGTTATCTTTTCTTTTCTCGTTTATTTCGCTTTCAAGCCAGCCAACTCCTGAAATTTGGAGACTTGGCTGCGGATATAGGCGAAGCAGAAAGGCAGGAAGAGGGTGGAGGAGGGTGGGCGGGGGGGGGGGGGGGGAGGGGGGGGAGGCAATGGCAGCGGCTTCGATGTTACAAATCAATTTCCTCACGAGGCGCCCGCGCTTCCTGCTTGCTCGCCTAAATTTCGAAACCGGTGATTGATGGAGCTGCTGCTTTCGAAGGACGGTACAACCCCTCCTCCCCCGCTTCCCCTTCCCTTCTTCCTCCTTCAAACCCTTTCCTCTTCATCTTGGTGGCGAGTAAAAGCAAGTCCCTCGTGATCGCCGGGAGAAAATCTCGTCAAAGTAAATAGGATCGTGCCCGGAGCTTAGTCAATTCCCGGCGGTGCGACCACCGCGCTGGGGTTTATAGAAAGGCCCGGCCCTCTCGAAGAGATCTTAATAGTAGAAACGTTCCTTCCAAGGCGATGCGCGCCTTGAACGAAACGCAGGGACACGTACACCGGTCCAGCAGCAGCGGAGGACTCGCGAGTGTCGGCGGAGGAGCAGCAGCTTAAAAGTTTGGCCACCCGCCCTAATCGGGATCAATAATGCTACAGCTGTATAGCTGAGTCTCCTTTCAGTTCGCGGACCTTTCTTGGCCTTTGCGCCATCCATCGCCTCGCTTTTTTTTTCGGCCCCCTACGCGCCGCTGAGACGACGCAACAAAGGAGCTCGGTGCGACGCCGAGCGAAGCTTTGACGTGCCACAATAGAAGAAGGGGGTCTCCAAATGGGGTCTCGAAAGAAGCGCGCGGGCGAGCGTGCGGGCCTACAGATGAGAAGCTCTCTACGGGCGTGACCTGAAGGGACAGCTGCAAGCAACGCGCCGGAAATAAGAGTGCGAGGCATGGCGAATACACACACGCTATTTCGGCGGTGAAGTTCGAGGTTACTCGTTTCCATTCATATTTAAACACACTCGGCATATCAAGAGAGACCCGCCGCGGTGGCTCAGTGGTTAGGGCGCTCGACTACTGATCCGGAGCTCCCGGGTTCGAACCCGACCGCGGCGGCTGCGTTTTTATGAAGGAAAAACGCTAAGGCGCCCGTGCGCTGTGCGATGTCAGTGCACGTTAAAGAAGCCCAGGTGGTCAAAATAATTCCGGAGCCCTCCACTACGGCACCTCTTTCTTCATTTCTTTTTTTACTCTCCTCTTTATCTCTTCCCTTCCGGCGCGGTTCAGGTGTCCAACGATATGTGAGACAGATACTGCGCCATTTCCTTTCCCCCAAAACCGATTATTATTATTATTATTATTATTATTATTATTATTATTATTATTATTATTATTATTATTATTATTATTATTATTATTATTATTATTATTATTATTATTATTATCATCATCATCATCAAGAGAGAGAAAGAAAATGAAAGAAAGAGCGGCAAAGAAATGAGTTCTTCACATGTACATCGACCACTATGACAAGGGTACAGAGGGCGCACACTTAAAGGTTGAATTTTATAGCCGAGAATTCAACCCCGAGTCCTTAAAGAAGTTCAGGATCGCCTTCAGCGCTGTCCTTTGTGACGAAGTTTTTGTCCAAGGCTCCAGCATCTTGGTTTCTGCAAGAGGACGAGAGTCCAAGCGCTGGAATGTAGCAGCCAGGAAGGCACGCTCTCGCTCAAAACGAGGGCAGTCACAAAGCAGGTGTTCTATTGTCTTGTCGCACCCACAGTGCTCACATGCTGGAGCGTCTGTCATTGCGATGAGATGTGAATGGGCGTTTATGAACGCCACTCCCAGCCACGGGCGGCACAACAGCGTAGTATCAAAGCGGAAAAGGCCGAATGGTATTTGAAATTGAAGTATAAGGGGTCGAAGTGCTGGTACTGTAGATTACAGGTGCTGGCAGAAACATTCGCAACAGTCCAACCACGAGCCTAAGAGATTAATTCGAATCCCTCTGCGCGATCAACGCAGAACACCTCTAAATGCAAGCGACGGAAGTGAGGTTTTCGTGGCTACCGTCTTTCAACAACAACTTTTGTGGGCATCTCTACACTAGCATGCGTTTTAAACAGGTAGTTACTCCGTACTTATATAACGCGCATACATAGTTCGTTCCAAAACACCAGTGCGGGACGGTGATTGACGCCGTTCCATCGATTCCTGTAGGAAGTATAGAGGGGCATATACTATAGGCCATCATGTAGAGTTCATCAAGACACATCTAAATATCGCCCAGACAGAACTTTTGTATTACACCCTCCTTGTTAAGGCAGCTGCTAGCGAAGCAAAGATATGACGTAAAGGAACCGCACATGGGATGAGCGCTTTGCACACACGTCAGTGCATTTAGTACGCAGAAAGTCGTCCACAACTGATGAGCCCACCAACTTTACGATCCTTAGACAATTCGTCTGTTCATTCAGACTCGCGTGAATGGGTGCATGTAGGCGCGCATACTACTAGTCATATGGGGCGCCGTGCGCTTCTCTAATGGGCACTCCCGGGTATTCAGACATAGTTCACTTTTGTAACAGAGCGCATAACACGTGAACTTGTACGAAGCTGCTTTCATGCCGTTGTAGATTGCTGTCGTCGGAGTTCAAGCAGTGATCAAAGCACGGGTCGTCAGTCCGGGTGAGGCTGTATCATTGATTCTAACGTAATGAGTACTGAGCTCTTTGGTGGCCGGGCTTGAGGGCGTAATGAGAACGCGCGATGGCGGAAATGGGCTGAAGGGAATTGACGAGAACTTCCAGAATTATCACGACTGCATTGAAAAGGAAATGAGGAGCATGTTTACCGGACTGTTGCTTAATGTTCCGCTCCTTTAGTCACTAGACCTATGTAATGGTTACAGAGAGCGTGGAAATGGCGCTGGCTTCGTATAAACTTTGCAGCTCTCGTATACTCGGCACCTTTTAATGGTTGAGCCCTTTGCATGTATGGGGTCAGCGCGAAATCTCTTCGACGAACCACCAGCATCGCGCGTGTGCCTCTGACGTACACTGACCGCCGATGCTGCCAGAGCTCAACACACAGACGTGGCACATACAACACTGATAAAACAACCCACCATGAGATCAAAGCAATCCTAGAGCCCTGACACACAGACGGCGTCTTGAAAATAAATATAGAAATACCTACAGACGTACATAACGACCGGGTTATTTGGAGAGACATGGAAGAGGCGTTTGCCCTGTCGTGAGCGTAGTCAGGCTGATGATGATGATGATGATGATGATGATGATGATGATGATGACACATACTGCAGCCATAAATACTCCCTGTATTTATGATTCTGCCCTGTCAACCGAGGCTTCACACGGCAACAACAATGCCAATGCCGCACACTACGCCGGACGCTGGCGCTAATGGGTGTTCTAATGCTAACGCAAGAAAAGAAGCAGGCAGACGAAACAAGCAGGCATCTAAATTGCAGCCTTTAGATTTGTAGAAAGTCATCCACGAAGTAGGCTGTAGAAATGTGAAGATGACCCTAATCCGATGCCAAGAACTCACATCAAGCTCGTGGTGTCTTCCGTCACGCCTGAGGGCGCCTGGCGCTGGCCGATGTTGAGCTCCCAGAGCGACCCCGAGACCTCTAACCGACAGCCTCTTAACACGGCAGAGAAAATATTAGCCACCTTCGACCGAGACAGCATCCTTCAAGCAAACGAGAACGAAAAAAAAAAGCTGGAGGACGACGCATACACAAAACGACAGGCAACAATCAACGACATACAAAAAGCGACGCGCTCCGCAAAACAACCAGGGCTGACACACGAAGGCGGCCGGCAGCGCCAAATATCGCGGAGCAACGTTTATCAACTGCGGTCTGTGTAGCGGATTTGGCTTTTCCCCAGCGCCAACTCCGTTCGGATCAGCTGCACGGCTTCTCCGAACGAGAAAGAGGCAGCAGGTGTCTCCTCCTCCCGGTTGCCGCTTCGTCCTAGCATCCGTCGACGCTGATTTATGGCACGGCCTTCTTTCTTCCCTCTTCCATCTTTCCTTTTCCTTATTTCGCTTCCCTGGGCAACTGCCGAGGTACGTCGAAGGAAAAAGCAAAATGAAAGAGAGGACCTCGAAGACGGCCACTCGAAGATCGAAGAGCCGATGAAGGATTGGCACGGTTAGCCACAATACCGGAGCCGTGAAGAATACCCCCCAGCTCCTCTGCTTCCCATATACCCCCTTCCCCTTTTACCCTTCTTCTCGCCAGGGCTCGTGTACTTTCCCGCACCGGTGACGAGTGCGGCCGCCGATGGAGAGCATGGCAAACCTTGAAGGGAAAGCAGGATAAGCCGTGTAGATCAGGCGTGATGGTCGCGTGCTGTTGGCCGGGTGTGACGGCGACGAGTACTATGAATCTTTCATGAAGCAAAGGGTGTATGTGCCGGTGGTGATCATGGCGACAATGGACAGGACAGAGGAGGACAGGGACGTCTGATATTGCCGGGAAGAGGGTTCTTTTTTTCTTCTGACGTGCGTGCGCATACATATGTGCACGTATTAAGTGCACCGAAAGCCAATGCAGCACCGAAGGCACGAGGATACTGAGAGGCATGAAACAAGAAAAAAAAACAAGAAGGCGCCAAGTCACGCAAACTCAATTGTATTGTGAGCTAGCAATGTCGTTATCAGCGGCTGTGCGTAAAGAATTTGTTCCCTGTGGATAAAACCGGCTCTGAAGAGAGGGAACTACTACGCGACACTGCGAGAAAGTCCTGGCAAGTCATCTCTGCTAAGCATCAACAACAGAAGAGACTTTGGTCATAATTGTGTATTTAAAAAACCTAAGATCTAAAATTCTGATTCCTAAGCACAACGACATTTAAGGCTACACAGTTAGATGCGGTAAATTATGGCGCAATTTGCATCCAAACGACATCTTTAAAAAGCGAAAGAATAGCCAAGCAAATGAAATTAAGCACTTCCTTTTCTTTTTCAATCCAACAGAGAGGACGTTGGGGTTCTCAGAGATTTCTGTCGGGTAAATAATGGGCTTGCAAGCCCATGGTAGTGTTCGTTTTTTCGACTCCAAGAAGTTCTTCACTACTCGGATTACTGCGTAATATTGTTTTTTCTTTGCAACCAGGTCTAATTCTCAGCTCGCCCTGGGCAAGTCAAAAAGAGGGATTTTTTTTGTGTTGGCATACATTAGTCTCAAGCATGGAAGAAATGAACTCTATAAACAGCTACCAGGCTATAGGATCGAACCGGATACTCGGAACGCTGTTTGACTCACGAAAAAGAAATGCTGATAGGTTAACGTTCGCGAGTGACACCCTACGCCACTGCTCATGATGCTGGACAGCTCCTTCATAAGGTTTTGTTCCCATTTTTGGCAGCGGAGATATTGCCTTTCAGTTCAAGTTCACTCCATTTTTTCCAAATAAATCTGTGGTAAAAGCTTTCCTCAACGAAAACATAATAGTTCAACTCTCTCTACGGTTTCAGCGTTACTTACCTAGACTGTTCTGCAATTTCGAGCTGTCAAAGGTCACGTTTATAACCTGAAGACAGCGAAGGTGTACTGATGACACGTGAGCCATGTTGCGCAAACCACACGGCAAAAACGGAGCCCTCCAAGTATTGCTGATGTATGCGCCGTGAGAACAGTGACTTTCATCCCTAAGCAGCTCATGACACCCGTGCTGGTGTTGAGGCGAGAGTATGTAGGAACCATGAGTTTGTGAGTCATTGCTCTGCTGGGGATAATTGGACGTAAACCGACACGCTAGCATCGCGTTCTCTCATCGTCCTTCGTTTATGCAGAACAGCGGCCTTTGATTAGGTGGGATAATTTTTGCGTAGCAGGCACAGCTTATCAAGCATAATGCAGAAGCGATGAAGTGGTTCAGTCGTGCACAGAGTTTGATTATTAACACCTAATTTAAAAGACATTGTAAAATAGCCTTAAAGGTTCGTTTGATTATTAACACCTAATTTAAAAGATATTGTAAAATAGCCTTAAAGGTTCGCTGCGTCGTCATTAAGAACATATTTTTTACGCTGTGTGTGTTGAATCGGCCTCGAGCTGGGGCTGAGTGGCTTTGGAATTCGGCTCCTGATCCTAATGTCACGAGATTGAATGCCGGCCGCGGCGGTCGAATTTCTACGGAGGCGAAGTACAAGAACTTCCATGTGCTGTACAATGTCAGCGCACGTTCAGAACCCCAGGTAGTCCCCGCTACGATGTCCCTCATTGCCTATGCGCAGCTTGGAGACGTCCCACATAATCTATAGGGTTTTAACGAGAACATATTCGACGGAAGACCTGTCTGGTTGGGTTTGAAATATAAAAGAACAAAAATCCTTACACCAACCAATGCTTATTAGCAGCCCAACTTTTCTAGACCAACTCGGCACCTTTTTCAGAGCCAACTCCAAAGAAAATACCGAGCTAATTCATAAACGAGAGCTGCTAGTAAATACTTGTTAGTATCAGTATTTCTCAACCTTTATAGTATAGAGGGAGTTTCCCTAACAATGTTATCAATTTCTAAAACGGGCATTTTGAGTTAGAAGACTGCTGTCTTCTGAATAACGTTGCCGTTGCTGGAGTGTATCAGAGAACAGCGAAGAAGTGTCAACTAGCAGATTCCCTAACCAGTATTCAACAGTTTTAACCATTACTGTTAAGCTCCTCATTTATTGGCAGGTTTAAAGCCAACCGTAAGGAATTTGGATATGAGTTTTAGATTTTCTTAATGCCGTGTTCTCGTAAGGAATTCTGGTTCCATTCACGGACCTAGGCAAAGCCGCGCTAGCACTCATTCCGACCGAGCAGTTTTAATTCCCCCCCCCCCCCCCCCCCCGTGCGGCCCCAAAATTTGTGGCGCTGCAGCGAAGAGATTGAGATTTTAGAAAATGCTAAAAACTGGTACAGAAAATTCAAAAACTGATGTGGGCCACGATCTCCTCAACAAATGGGGAGCCAAACGGGAACTCCTCAAACAAATGGGGAGCCAAACTGTAAGCGCCAAATACTTTATTGATTAATTCTCTTCAACCAGACTGATAGTTAACAAGTTTCAGCTGTAATCTGATGCACACCATCGCTGACAAAGCTACGCCGAAGAAAGCGCTCTTCAAACTCAAAAATACTATTTTAAAGAATTGCCAGCAGTGTTAGGTAAGAGAGAGAGAAAGACATTTTAACAATCAGAGGAGAGGCATGCGTGATAGTTAACATGGCATGAGACTACAGTTGAGGTTGAAGAAAGAACGAAAAAGAGAGAAAAGAAAAGGAAAAGAAACAGTGAAATGTAAATCAAGCATACACAACACTCACCCACTCGCAAATACAAAGGATCTTCAAAGTGTCTATAAAACTCGTGAAACGCCCTTTATACTGTAAATGCATCTGCTGAATTGATGAAAGATTTTGGTCATTCATACCCCTTGATGAAGCATAGAACGCGTTTTACATCTTTTTTTTAACTTTTGGTGAGACCTGCTTGAGGAAAAGGCTGATATTGAACCTTTTGTTTTGCGTACCAACGTTCTCAAGCAAAATGGCCCTTTCCCTGATTTAATCACTATCGCCTACGGTGATGGCTGCTCAGAAAGTTTTCCGCACGTTGTGTGACAGTGATGGGTTGCCCATAATAGTTCAGAAACCGAGATTTGAGCGAGAGAAAAAAATTCGAGCAGTTAAACTGACAAACGAAGCCGAAGTGACAAATGATTTTCGATAGTTTTAAACAATCTTCGAGAGCGCGCATGACACCTCTGTGCGCGATGAAAGATGAAACTGGCTGAAGCAAGTTCACCGCACAGAGACATATCCGTCTGAAAGAAAAATGAAAACGATACCGACGTCATTAAAGTGGAAATAGAAGCTAATAGGAGAACCTGTATATAAAGATACGCAATGAAACGCCGTACTGACCGACAATAAATCAATGTCGGCCATAAAGAAAACTGAAGCTTTAATCGTACCGCTATAGCGCGAAACACGCTTGGTGAAATTGCTTTCCCTATACTGTATGCAATGAAGGCGAGATTTGTTTCAAGCGAATATTATATTTTGCGCCGACAATGCACCTAACCAATGTCGAAGGGCAGACAATTCGAAAGGGAAAATAAAATAAATACCAAAAGA
The DNA here is from genome assembly GCF_052857255.1 of Amblyomma americanum. NCBI lineage: Eukaryota > Metazoa > Arthropoda > Arachnida > Ixodida > Ixodidae > Amblyomma > Amblyomma americanum. The sequence goes on from NC_135502.1 coordinate 51,939,716, forward strand.
AAAATAATAATGCAGACTTCAAGAAACAGCCAGATACGCAATGAAATTTCTTCTTTATATTGTCCACCACAACTCAAGAAAGCAGCCGCCAATGCTTTTCTAAGAGGTTCTCAAGCCACTTATATCAACCAATTGTCTAGAAGTTCTGCTTTATACATTTACTCCTGCTAGCGTAATATTGCGGGCGACTGACAGGATCACGGGGATTAACCATGACGTCATGACAATCAGTCAATGCCACTGGCTGGGGGATCCTTTTTGAGGGGAATTTGCGCCTGCGTTTTTGAGTTGCACCCGGCTATAGCTGGGTGTAATGCCAAGGGTTAGAAACTGTTGTGATCAAAAATTTGTGATATCAGTGAGGCGAAGCAAGCATACGCTGGCCGTCACAGGGGTTAAGTACCGGCGCTTAACAGATTACCGAACGTTTTGCAGCATTACTCCCGTCTCGCAGAAAATTTCCGCTCATTAAAACCAAAGAATCTGTGCCACTTACTTCCTTAATACTTGCACTTGGAAAAAATAGAAAGGGGGGTCACGTGATCTCGGTGGTCCTCGCCCCTCCGTAAATAAGTTCCTTTGGCTTCCTACAACGAGATTAAGCTTCCTTTTTACGAAAGCGAACTTCAGCTGCTGGAGCGTGGGACCATGGCATTATAAAACTCGGGACAAGTTTACATTTCTATAAAGAAGCTTGGTATTGTATCAACACCTACCTTTACAGTGCCTTGTGTGAGGTAAGGTAATGCCGCTTATAGGTCTCGAATCGCTTCAACGAGAAATAAGAATACTTTCAAACTTCTTCTGGATCCCCGCCTATTAATATTTTATGCACGCAGATATAGGAGACGAAAGCCTCGACATCCAGTATTTAGTTCACACAATGTAGAAGCGCGCGAGGAGCTATATACACACAAATAAACTGGGAACGACGCTGCCACGCGTTAAAAGGTCCCCTGCAACGTCGGACGAATCCCGGATGCTCCGCATCATGGCGTTAGCATTTCATGGCGGCATGAGCGCGTACATAGAGCGCGTACTGCTGGTCGATGCGTCGGCACGGAAACATTCAGAAGCGAACGCAAGCCAACGAAGGATCTACCAGCAAGCAGTATCGAGGAAACTACATTTGTTTGAATCGATGTACAGAGTGCCTATCACGTGGCAAGACCAAGAAACAGAAGTTTTCGTGCTATACTCGCTGCTAACGGCCTTATCGGGGTGGCAAGCAAAGCGAAGTATCGTTTGAGCTGCACGTCTTGGAGCCTGTGACAAGTACCGATCTGTATTCATGAGGCGATATTCCGCAACTCCAGTTGAGATCTAGACGCTGCAGGTTCTGTTTAGGAGGCAGCAGAATCAGTCTGAGGGAAAATACGTTCAGCTTTGGGTTTACGCCCTCTGTGTTTTGATGAATAGCGAAGTACTTGTTTCGCACGCGGCATGCAACAAGCCCTCAAGTAGGCTAGTTAGCGCAGGTTTTCAAAACCACTTGGTGTCGTTCTAACCATATGGTTCGTGCGGAAGTACTGCACTTCGCTACTTCATGGCATTTATATCACTGTGGATAACAAAAATGTGGATAACTTCAATGCTGTCTACTTAGAACAGAAGAAGTCTAAATTATTCCTATATTATTCATATTAATTTTTCCTATATTGATTACCTATATTAATTATAACATATTGTAGATATAATATATTATAAATTATAATATTTATTCCTATATTACCAATTATATATCCTACTCCGACTCACTAGCCGAGTGCCCTGACCATTGAGCAATAGCGGCGGGTGTATGCTGGAGTCAAGAGTCAAAAATGTGCTGCTGGTCGAACAGAGGACGAGCGCTCTGGGAACGCTGAGGCCTGCAAACGGCCGAGACGAAGGAGAAGACAGTAAACGGCGTGCCAACACATGTATCGCGCCATGAAGCACTCCTTGTAACCCTCCCAAAACAGAAACACAATTGTCTAGCGCTGATGCGTGGCAGCAGCATTCAAAACAAACGCAGTAATTCTAAAGCCACTAGGTCTGCCACCTAGTGTTCCGCATTACGGCTGGTGCAATCGCCGGCAATTTCGATTTTGAAGAGAATCAAAATCACTTTTGAAAATTCCGGATGAGCAGCGTTTCCTAAAGCTTTCGAAGTATTGTTGGCGCCTTTTTAAGCTCAATTGAGTTATCAGGAGTATTTACGTGGCAACAGTTCTACCCACAATTAAGATGACCACGCGGTCATCCATGTTGTAGTTTAAGTTATAGACGTAATTTGTAACGTCTGCTGTGCTCCACGAAAACGTTGGCTTCCCTGACCCTTGCCCCGTTTCTGCACTGGAAGATCTCACGCGAGACACCAATGCCGCGATTTATTCCGTGTGCTGTGCGATGTCAGTGCACGTTAAAGATCCTCAGGTGGTCGAAATTATTCCGAAGCCCTCCATTACGGCACCTCTTTCTTCCTCTCTTCTTTCACTCCCTCCCTTATCCCTTCCCTTACGGCACGGTTGAGGTGTCCAATAATATATGAGACATATACTGCACCATTTCCTTTCCCCCAAAAAACAATTATTATTATTCCGCCCTAGTAGCAGTTGCTCGAAGAGCGTAAACATGAGGCTCGTTCAATCAGAAAAGATCAGCAACAGTGTATCGTGTGGGAATCTCATGCGTTTCTCTCAATACTGAGCGCATTATCGACGTGTTTGACGTGATGCCTGCACAAAATGAAAACAGGAAAAAATTCGAGGCAGGTCCGGCAGTGAAAAGAAGTTTCAACTAGACTACAGCGTCAGTTCCTCCCTCATCCCCCCGTTGAGTTCCTCACTACGGCTCCTCGCAATAAGTTAGGAACCAAGAACTCCTTACTCCCAGTTATCAGCGCCACCTTCCTTTACCGGAGTGAACAATATGTTCTGCTGTCGATATCTCGGACTCCCTTCCTAGCATGCGGTGGCTTTTTTGAGCTCTTTGCCAAACCGGTAATGCGCCACTGTTAGAATCTCCTCGGCCGACAAGATGGCCTGCTAACGAACAATGGTCCATTGTTTTTTTTTTCTTTGCCTTCTGGCGACTGACATCAGAGCTACTTCGAGCGAAACTCTCCAAGTGTTTGGATTGAGTTCGGCTTGGGGCCGCCTACGAGCACTTTAATAATAATAATAATAATAATAATAATAATAATAATAATAATAATAATAATAATAATAATAATAATAATAATAATAATAATAATAATAATAATAATAATAATAATAATAATAATAATAATAATAATAATAATAATAATAATAGGTTTTGGGAAAGGAAATGGCGCAGTATCTGTCTCATATACCGTTGGACAGCTGAACCGTGCCGTAAGGGATGGGATGAAGGAGAGAGTGAAAGAAGAAAGGAAGAAAGAGGTGCCGTAGTGGAGGGCTCCGGAATAATTTCGACCACCTGGGGATCTTTTGTGTGCACTGACATCGCACAGCACACAGGCGCCTTGGCGTTTCGCCTTCATCGAAACGCAGCCGCCGCGGTCGGGTTCGAACCCGGGAACTCCGGATCAGTAGCCGAGCGCCCTAACCACTGAGCCACCGCGACGGGTACTAAATACTTACGAAGGGCAGAGACGCTATTATAACAAGCATCAAAACTGCACGCACGGAAGCATGCCAGCTCACCATTCACCGTCCGGAAATCGCAGGCCACAACGCGGTGCACGGCGTTGCGGATGAGAAGCCCGCTGGGGATGTCTAAAGAATGAGCTCGCCCTCAACGCCACTTCCCGCACAGGGCCATTCGTCCGGATCTTAGTGCGCAGGTGCGGAGAGACTCGATTGCGGCCATTAGTTAAACCGCCAAACCAACGGTCGATGGTAACCAGAAACGTCGACAAAGCCAGACATCGCGATCCATGGGCTTAACGCGAAAATCAGAGAAGAGGACTTTTAAGAACACCTGTCCTGGAAATATAGAGGCGACTAAGCTCGGCCGTCGTTCTTGCCAGGTGCGAACTCTTAGCACGAAGAAGGAGCTGGAGCCAGTAACCGGAGCGCCAATACGGACCACTCCGTGAGGACCAACCCAAGATGGTCGATAAAAGGAACAATTAAAGAGCAGGAAGGAGCGATCAGGAAGATGGGTGTAAGGAGAACGTGTAGCCAAAAAATAAAGGAAAGCACCTCTTTTCAAGTTACTACGGATAGATTAAAGGTCGCTTTTGCAGCTTTTTGTTTTGCCAGCTTTTTCTTGGCTTCTCCTGAATCTGGCTGACTTACTTCCTCCTCGTACTTTTGCCTCGCCCGAATAAGCTGACACCTTTTCAGCGAAATTTATTCGTACTTATAGCGCACTACGAGCGGTGGGATTTATGCGACGATCGTTAGGAGTCCAGTGATTATTGCGGCAGAGATAAGCGAAAAAAATTTAAGCAGCATTTTATTCTTCTGCTTAAGAAGGAAACCGGTGTAGGTTTTCTAACGCAATTCGAAATTCTTGAGCGACCGGCTAGTACGCACGTATAACTTAAAATAATGTGAAGGAAAGTAAAGAGCAATTAATTTGAAACCAGTCTACCTGTGCACGAAAACTGTGGTACAATAAAGCTCCAAGTACTAGGCAAAGTTAAAACTTTCGCCTCCTTTCGCACTTATTTAATAAGACAACCTGAAACAGAGTAAGTGTTTTTTTATTAAAATAATAATAAAAATGAAGGAAAAGATTTTTTCTAGCCCCGGCATCTGCCATCGATACTGAAGCACCTGAGCTGAGGCAGCGGAAATAAAGGACAGCAGGCAGAATGGAGAAATGAAATGAAAGAGGTGAGGGGACAGGAAGAGAGGATAGGGGGAGAAGTAATATGTACAAACTATTTACACAATAAGAAATGTGTCCAGGTTGTGCGCGTGATTAGTTCATTTTAGAGGAATTAAATCACACACGCGCACAGCACTGTGTTGACTACAACTGGAGTGGGGCGTCCAGTCGTTAATCGTTCAAGGTAGAACTCGCGGAGCGTTCGGTCACTGCACGTAACTACCTGGCGGAGAACAGACGGGTCGTCAAGCCCGTCTGTTCGAGGAATGCACAGAGGCTCACCAAGGTTCGCTCACGGGTGCGCGCATTGCCCTGCGGCCACAATAGCGTCTTGAGGGAGTCTGGTAGTATGCCCAGCGCCCTATTGGCCGCAAGCATATCGCGACGAGCATCGGCGAACGCGGCACAGTGAAGGAGCAGATGCTCTAGTGTTTCCACTGCACCGCATCCGTCACACACATCACTCGTCGCGATTTCGTGACGCACCCGTCGTTCCCCGGGCCGCACGCAGCCAATGCGCGCGCGGAGGATCATTACACGTTGCGACCGCGTCCTGAAACTGATATGATTACGCTTGCTGTAGTCGCTTAACGCTCTCAGACTCTACTGCATCGTGGCCTATTCTCGCAACAAGCAGGCATGAATCCGACATCTTGCTAGACGATAAAAACCAAGCCACTGCTTGCAAGGATTGTCGGAGAGGCTACGATAAAAAAAAAAAGAAATGACGAGAACGACTCATTCCTCGCTCTTCTGTTCAGTCGTTGCGTCCTCCGAGCAACCCGGAGAGAACGAGAGAGAGACTGAGTGAACGAGGAATGACTTTAATGAGAGCTCGACATGTCATCCCAACTGGAAGCTTAGCTTGCTTCTTCCCCAGTCAGTTGAATGTCAAAGTTACTTCAACTTGTACATGTACTGCAGTGCAGCTTTCGTGCTTTGTCGCTTCTACCGTAGCAGTGGCCTTAATGATGTCTCGTTGGGCCTTTTGTTTAGATTCCTAAGTGCGCTGTTAAAGATAGAAACAAAAAACACAAAAACAAAATGCAGGATTTACTTTGCGTAAAGTTTCGAAACGACTGTCCCATATTCAAAGCCAACGCGGACTTTTCGTGCAGCGTATGGAAGCGAAAAAAAAAATGGAATTCATGCTCATGCCAGGAAAGGCAGAAAACCGTTAGAGGAAATACGAAGTCCCGTGGATCCATTCTGCAAACAAATTGTTTCTCTCCAAGAACCTTGACTGTGAAAAGATAAAAGAAAATTAGATGACGTTGCTCAGGCGGTTGCTTTTAGAAAATAAAAAGGCCTGATAGCTTCATTGTTTTTTCACTTCGTATATGCTTGCCTGATAGCACGAATTTGTTACGAAATATATTTAAACTTAAAGCCTAAGTCTTAGTAAAAGTAATATGGTCAGCATTAGAAGCATAGTCCTGCGCAGCCTATGCGCCTTCAGTTAGTAAAATTCTATTTTCATAAAATATTTTGGTGAACACTAAAACTTCCAGGATAATCCTCCACGCCACTTTGAATTGATGCGTGCTCCTACGGTCACAGCAGTTTGTTCTGCCTTGCGGCGGTGGTAAGGTATCGGCAGGCTTAGTTTTTATTAATCATATTGGCGATTTTTTTTCTCTGCTTCTGACAGTCGAAGACCCCCCAGAAGGCCTGTGCCTTCAAAAAAAAAAATCGAAAGCAACCTCGCTACCTTTGGTATCAGGCCCGAATGCTTTACGATAAAAACGAACTGACCGTCATGACGAGGAAGAGCGTGAGTCAAACAAGCAACAGCCGGAGGCTATAGTTCGCTGTCCAATGTGCTGTCTCTTTTTCTTCTTAGTTGTGAGCGTCACTGAGTCCGGACAGTGCAACAATAAAAAAACACAGAGAGCGCGTAGCTCTTTTCTCGTTAATGCCTTACGATAGAAAGTGGCCGTAGGCACTGTCCTTTTGTCTTGACGCCGTGCACACCACTTCCAAAGACTTCGATTTCTTACTTATATTTTCTTCTTTTCTGCCTAGCTGACAGCGCTGTGGTAGAGACGTAACAAGCAACCATTATCCTCACCACTGTCCAGCCAGAACACATGCGTGCGTAAGAATCAGTAAAAATGGAAAACATGGAACGGTGAACAAAACCACCGGGTAATAAATCACAAATATTGAACACAGGCTTAGAGCAGTGAAGAAATGCGAACAATACACGCCTACCCGCGGATCACGTTTTTTGACGAATAATAAAGTAAATGTTCACAGAGTGATGTCCAACGACCGGCAAATACGACACCCTGGTGGCGTTTCGTAAGCGACAGGATAGGCAGCAGTGAGAGAGACAGAGAGAAATGCGGCAAAAAAACGAATGATCTAAAACAAAGGTGTTGGGCAAAACTATTATAACTCATAAAAAAACGACTTAACAAGGCGTTGCGCCAAAGGCAGGGGTACACAGGGTAGAGGTACACAGCGCTCTTGTCACTACAGAAGAGAATAAGTTTAAGAATGTTGGTGGTATATATATGCTCCTTATCATGCAATTTCCAAATCCCCAATTGAAAGTTAGCGCTTGTGCGCTCGGCTACTGATCCGGAGATCCCGGATTCGAACCCGACCGCGGCGGCTGCGTTTCGATGGAGGCTAAACGCTAAGGCGTCCGTGCGCTGTGCGATGTCAGTGCACGTCAAAGATCACCCGGTGGTCCAAATTATGCCGAAGCCCTCTATTACGGCACCTCTTTCTTCCTTTCTTCTCTCAGTCCCTCCTTTATCCCTTCCCTTACGGCGTGGTTCAGGTGTCCGCCGATATGTGAGCCAGATACTGCGCCATTTCCCCCCCCCCCCCAAAAAAAAAAATTTCATTTTCATTTTTTTGTCCGCGTCTTCTCATTCGTGCTGTCCTCTTTTGTGCGTTATTATTTCTCTTCAAGTATCTTGCCACTAAATATAAGCATGTCGGTAAGCCACGTGCAAGCTAGCAAAGAGGTCAAATTCATTGATTTCCCCTAAATGTCTCGCAAAAACTTCAGAGTACCTATGTGCTGTCGTGATTCTGTCAACTTGACATAATTCCTTGGATGAAGTCTAGTGGTCCTTCCAGGGCGTATAAAATCTGCTGCGAAAGCCGCCGGTATGCGCTCGAATGTTCTGTTTTACGTCGAGAGGCGTTAGTGGGAGCCCACCCCGAGTCGTCGTGCAAATAGAACCCATTGTAGTTACAATTGTAGTTGTCTTAGAAATCCATAAGCCAAGGCAAGCCAGGCCACGAAAAAGACGAAGACTAAAAAGAGACGAAATTAGAAGAATAGAAAGAAGAAAAAAGTAAAAAAGAAAGAGAGGATAATAAAAGAAAGAAGAAGAAAGAGAGTTAAAATGAGAGCAAGAAGAAGAGAGGAATATGGAAAGAAGAAAGACGAGAGAATGGGGAACATGCGCTGAAGTTCGCGGTGCCGATTGCAGCGCCATAAGAAACTGCTTAGCGAGAAGAGCAAGCAGTTTTGGGTAGTACTCCTAGTACCTTTCCGCGCCACCTTCAGGCGCTTATTGGCATGAGCCTCCGCGTTCTGTCGAAGGCGCACGTGCCGTGCGTCAGCTATCTGGGCTACACCGAGAGAAGCTAGGCAATGAATCCTGTCAGCCAAACGCGGGTATCTAGTCGCGCAGAATGTGTTCTCGCGTTTGCAGCGGCCCAAGCGGCTGACAAAAGCAGTTGTGAGTCACCGAATGGAAGAATTGCAGTGCCACCTTGGCAGCGCAGGTTCCCCATAGAGGGGTATTGCTGCTCTTTAAAATAATCCGTAGCCTAATTAAGCCAATTATTGTTTGCTAAGTATCCCTGATGAAGAGTCGATGCACCATTATATTCCCAATTGCAACAAATGCGCCAGTTTGTCTGTTCAAAGCGAGGTGGCGTACTAGCGACAAGCATCAGCATGCACTCGGGGAAACTAGTAGTGTTGGCGTGGAGCGAAGTGAATGTCGAATGCGCAAAACACGTCCCCGGTGTTGCCCATGAGCTCAGAATTCACGAGCGCCGCACTTGCCCGTGCGCTGTGTAATTCCTACACACCATTCGCACCCTGTTGCTACCCTGCATCCGAGATGGAAAGCTAATGTTTGCCTGGAAAGTGAAGAGTCTCGAAAAGTTTCGCGTGATGAGCAAGTCGCGAACACCGACGCTTACCGCCAGAAACATCGTGCGTGAGCAACTTCAAGGGCACAACGTTGTAATTTTAGAGGAGCCCTAGCAGGACGCGGTTATGATTTTAGCACAGCTCTAACGAGCAGTAACGTAAATCTCTGTGCACTTCAAAAGTAAATAAAGTGTTCTTGGAGAACGCACGTTCCCCACCATATGTCGGTATGAGGGGTATACACGCAGCAGTGCGACAGTAATTACACGCTGCGCAAGGACTCTGTAACGGTCGAGGATGGTTAGTGCTTGTCTAAAAAGGCCGCAAAGAAATTGCAGGCACTGACGTCGGTGAAATGCCGAAGGAGGCTCTCACACGAAGCGCCAAGCTTGCTAAGAACTGCGCGAAAACTCGCAAGACAGGAATAAAAAGGAGACATTTTGCCTTCACGGTGTACGCATCGCAAGTCGCAAATGAATAAATCTGTCATCTATCTAAGCGAAGCGGTGTACTGGCGGTCAGTCATATTACTCAGGTAAGGCATGAAGTTGGGCTAGTTGGTTCTTATGTACTAGCGGCGAGCATCAGCATACGCTAAGAGAAACAAACAATATTAATGTGGAGCGAGGTGAATATAAAATGCTTCCCACGTTGCCCATGAGCACGGCATGGAATAACACTAAACTTGCCTGTGCGCTGTGTAATTCCCACAACTCTTTCGCGCCTTTTTGCTACTCACAGCCAAAGATGGGAAGTTGATGTTGGCCGTTAAGTTTTTAAAATGGCCCTGGAAAGTTGTACGAGATGAGTGTGTCGCAAACTCCGAGGCTTACCCGCAAACATCGTACGTAAAAACTTCAAGAGCGCGAAAGTATTTGTGAAAAGCTATCATCGCCGTCGCAATTTTAGAGGAGCCCAGGCACGACCCGGCTATGACTTTGTCACTGCTCTAACGAACACAGAAGTAGATGTCCGCGGAGAACGAATGTCCCCCACCAGGTGTCGGTAGGGTAGGGCATACGCAGCTGCGCGAGTGTAATTACACGCTGTGCAACGACTCCGCAGTTATCGACGATGGTGAATGCTCATCAAAAAAAAAAGATCGCAAATAAGCGGCAGATGCTGACGTCGCTGAAATGCAGGTCTAGGGTATCATGCAGACGCTCATACCAAGCGCCAAGCTCGGTAACAAATTAGCGCAAACACATGAGATCGGAGTAAAAAAAAACAAAACATTTTGCATTCGTTTACAGCGACGCAGTGGAAACCAACAATGTTAACTTGAAGCGCCCAGCACTACTGCTTTCTCCACAAAAGCCATGGAGCTGGCGTCAGAAAATGTGAGTTGCACCCGCTAAAGCCCTAAATAGAGCGCGGTTTCTGATTGGACGACGCCCGTGTGCCCACCAATCATTAACAACGAAAAACGACAAACCTTAGGCGAGGGCCAATCATAAACCGCTCTCAAGCAAGAAAAAGCTAAAGCTGGTGCCAGCTATAGCCTTCGCGATGCTGCACAATTTAATATTGCCGACCATATTTTGCTGGCCAGCTGCTTGATCTGCTTGATAAGCAAGACTGATTCTTTGCACCTCTGGCACGTTTCGGTAAGCCAAGACTTTTCGTAACCATTCCTGAAAGCCAGCACGCCACCGTTACATCCACTTTCACAGTCGTTAATAAGCTGCACGCCACGCGAAGTATAGCTACATGTGGACGGGATACCGCCTTAACTGCGCTGGTAATGAGTGCAAATTATTTTTCATAGCTGCCAAGCGGCAGGACAGCTGCTCGCTAGCTGCCACGTACCCGTTTATTCATAACTCGACGTCAGGCCCGCGGACTCCACAGTTAACGCGCAAACCGCCAGCGTCAGCCCAGCAACACATTTTCGCTCTGTTTTCTTATCCCCAGTTTAGTCAGTGCCTCCAGCTGAAAGCGGCTCAGTTTGGAGACCGTTCGCCCCTTCAGTATAAAGTGAAATTTATCTGTACGGCGTGGCATTCAGTTATGGACTCTTGATTTTGGTGCCCTTAAGCCGTCCTCTAACGTGAATATAAAGAGACTGCGTTGTTCAGGCCTCCCGAGTTGGGAGTTTTAGGGCTCTACCCGAATCAGCGAAACACTAGACGAGCGAGAAACGCCATAAGTCCTCGTTAGGACAGGAGGACACATCTTATAGGCTCTTCTCAGAGGAGGCGTTCTTCGCGCCGTCTTCCTTCGGGTTGCGTACTTGCTTCTGGAATCAATGCAGCGAGTTTTTCTTGGATGCTGTGCGTCCAGTGAAGTTTCCCGTGACTTAGTCGCGCTAACCTTTGCTCTCTAAGGATGTTCTGGCATGTTTTCTCTTAGTATATTTATGATGTTTCTTCGCCTCTTTCTTCACCATCGTTTTATTACTGCTCGTGCTCAGTAAATTTTTCTTTATGTATTTCTTCTTGCGGTGCGATTAAAACACTTACGAAGAAAGCACGGTTTCTTGCGTTGGGTCTCTGGCGCAAACGACTCCAGCGGATCGAACGTCATGACCTTCAATTCGTCCATTAAGGTCAGTACAGCTTGCGACGCTCGACACTATACATATACGTCTGCCTAGTCTTTGATGAAAAAAAAAAAGAAAGACAACATGGTTCTCAGCACATCGCCACAAATGAATAAGCAAAAAATATAAATAATCAATGAGCGTTTGACTGCGCCATGTGTTTTCGCATTCCTTGGCGTTCGTATACCCATTACAAATTTGCTTCGTTAAAAATATCGCAGGTCAAGGAAATAAAACCCGTCCAGATGGTTTGGGTTCTCGCCGCGTTCCAGTGAGCCAACAGGCCGCTATCGTGTTGAACAAAATAAAAACTAAATCCGCCACAAAGTTCAGAGTAACGACTCTTGGCGGGCAGGAAATGTAAAAAAAGATTCACCCTAGAACAAACATGAAAAAAAAAGACAACTTTCAACGCCCTTAATGGTGGCGCACATCGTCAGGAGCTCCAGTGCTGTATGTCCTGTGTCCAGGGACTCGGAGAAGCCAACATGGAGTGTGTGCCTTATTGGCTCCGAAGGAGGATTTCGGACGAAGCTAAGTCACGCCACGGTATTGACATTTCCTCTCATCATTAATTGTAGCAGCCGTTCGAAACTCTTGAAGTCAGTTCGAAGTGGTCTCCATGTATTTTCGCCTAGCAGTGTTGCTGCCTTGCGTGTCTATCTACCTTTGTATTTAAACCAAACACAAAAGCATTCCGCTCCCAGCATTGGCGTTTGCTTCTGGCACGCTCTGAAACTGTTTCGCTCTAAGATGTGCATTGAGGATAATGTGAATTTTTCACACAACTGATTTATTGCGCTGAAGAGTAATTTTGTACCGTCTTCCCGCACGCTCTCTGTCGTCTCTGCATTGATCTCGCTTCCGCTTTCTTCACAGCCTTCATGCCTGGCGTATCGATAAAGCGCTCATTTGTGAACCATCCAATATATCGAATATTCTTCCCCTCGTGCAGGTACGCGCGTCGGAAGCTACGAAGTGAAGTTGTAGATAGCTCGAAAGCAAGCAGGCTACAAAATGCCAACACAAATGCAACCACGCTTTCGCTTCAGTCAGCGTTATCCTGTTCACAAAGGAATTTTTTAATTTTCTCTGCGTTCAGCGCCGGCGTGGCCTCGCGAGTAGCTTATTCCTGCGTCGGAATAATTTCAGAGCTGAATATAGTCGCGCAGGTGCATCGACGAGCAGGAACGCATGCTTGAGCTTCGATAGCACATCCAGCAATTCACTCACTGGATGTTTTCTGGACGTTTTCAGTAGGCACGATGCATACATCGCTGAGATAGTGCGGTCATCCTTTGCGTATTAAACTATACTCTGGCTGGCAGCATTTCCACGTTTGTCTAGCGCTTGGTCAACATGCGTATGTTCTCTGAGTCTCTCCTGAAAAAAAACCGGTGCGCGATAGTTGGGGCTCTGTTCACGCGATTTTCTCACCATATTGCTTCAAGTCTTTTCTTTCCTCGTCCAGCTGCAGCAATTGTTCTTTCCTGGTCTTTCCCTTTTACTGTTTCTCTCCTCACCCGAAGTATCTCTGAAGAACCGGTTTTCCAGTGTGGCGGCAAGGCAAGCCAATGGCTTTGGGCAAGGACGAGGCATTCTTTTACGTGACACCACCGAACGTGCCGCTGAGCTGTAGAATGTAGCGGAGGTCCTGTACTATTCAGAGACTTTCAAAGTTCTGATGGAGGCGGAGGAAAGTCATCCTTACCCTCGGGAGATTTCGAGGTTAGGGGATGCTACGAAAACAGCACTGCAGCGTCCTCAAGCGAAGTCATCATCATTATCATCAGCCCGACCCCGCCCACTGCAGAGCAAAGGTCTCTCTCATATCTCTCTAATTAACCCTGTCCTGTGCCAACCGCGGCCACCTTATCGCCACAAACTTCTTAATGTCATCCACCCACCTAACCTTCTGCCGCCCCCTGCTAGCCTTGCCTTCTCTTGGAATCCAGTCAGTGGATCTACATGCACTATGTGGTTCAGCATTCCTAATTCGTACACGACCAGTGTTTAAGGGAGGTGACGGTGAATAATGAATACGCTTAATACGAGCGCTGCTTGTGCAACACCTGATAACGTGATTAATAATTGTAACCTTGAGGGCGCCGTTACGATTAGTGAGCAGGCACTTCATGCAGGTAAATTAAGATGTATAAAGAAATGCTGTGAGATGAAATGACGCAACCAGTATGAGATAAAATAACGAAAAGATTTGCAAGAATCTTATCCAGAACCACGCGGATTTTTTTCTCCTAGCTTGGCTTAATGACCATACGCTCAGTAGTTGTACAGTTTTCATATCAGCGCTTAAGTACCTTATATTAAACCGGCACAGCTGTTGCCGGTTGTCACAAACATGCTATTTTCAACAGTCTCTCTCTCTTTTCCCGTTCCCAACGCTTCCTTTCTCGTATTTTGCAGCAATTATCACTCCCTCCATCGCTTCCCCGACAGTAATAATAATAATTGGCTTTTGGGGAAAGGAAATGGCCCAGTATCTGTCTCATATATCGTTGAACACCTGAACCGCGCCGTAAGGGAGTGAAAGAAGGGTGGAGTGAAAGAAGAAAGGAAGAAAGAGGTGCCGTAGTGGAGGGCTCCGACAGTACCGGTTTAGTTTTTTAGAAGCAAACAACGAAGGGCTTACCTCAAGAGTAAACAATTCTAACTTCACTTGGCCCCTCAACTCGCCCCTAGAACGAACGATACAGCGCGGCTGCACTTACAAATAACTCTAGTTGCCCACAAAAGCTGATGTAAACTAGGAAGCGCAAAATATCGGACGACGGACGGAGTAAGGGACACAAAAAACAGGTTCACGTGCGCTCGTGAACCTGTTTTTTGTGTCCCTTACTCTGTCCGTCGTCCGGTATTTTGCGCTTCCTAGTTTGCAACATGCATCACCAACTAGCCCGGCAGCTTGCTCTCCTGAACAAAAGCTGATACTACGCGCACTTACGTCGCTTACAGATGCGTCATGCCGCAAAGGTTGTCTCGGAAATTCCCTTGTTTTCCTCTTATTTTGCCTAAGCGAATAACAGCGATGCATCGTGCCGCGCCACCAGTATTGTTCCCATTCACCACATTGTCCGTACCACGCGGGAAGCGGCACGAGTAATGTATTCCCAAAATAGCGCTTTCTCCGTATGAGTGGCCTTAAGATAGTCGGCATCACTTGCGAGCACAAGCCAAGAAAACAGTAAAGGCATTCCGTGCGAAGCCTGCTTTGTTATGCCTATCTAGGGCAAACCTATTCTCGCATCTTTGCAGCACAGCTTATCGGTTCTTAGGGAAAGGAGTCCAGAGAAAGGAGAAGGAAAAACAACAATCGATTCAAACAACTACAAGAGACTTTCGGTAAAAAAAGGAGAAAAGAGTCTTGGAGCAAGAAACGTGCTCAGCTCCCGGATGCCCATCTAAGCTCCTTCCTACCCCTAAACTTCCGCTCTTCCTCTCCCCCGGTCGCAGATTAAATTGTCGAGGTTGCCGACTCGATGGCTCACAAGAAGCGTGCTCCGGCGAGGGGTAATGCCATTAGCTCATTGGGCAGCGGAGCCGTGCGCAGATAGGAACCAAGCGGGCCCTTCAGCGCCGCCCCGGCCAGCGTGACGCGCGGTGCCAACTATGCGTCCGCTCCTCCCGAACCACTGCATCAGAAGCGGGATTTTTGCACGCGCTGCATATCGTCAGTCGGCGGGCCTACGGGATCGATGCTGAAAGAAGCCATCACTACTTTCTGAAAGAGAGAGAGGGAAAGATGAAGAGGGAAGGCAGGGAGGTTAACTAGGACAGTGTCCCGATTGGATGGGTAGCATGGGAGGAGATTTGATAAAACGAGCGATCCGTAAGAGGAGGGCGCTTTTTATTTTAATTTGGCACTAAAAAACCTACGATTACGGTACTCCCTAATGTGAAATTTGAGCGAAATTTGAGGCAGAAAACTTGAACGACATTGCTGCACAAGACCTCTAAACTATAACACTGAACGAATGCTCCTCAGTGATGTAGAGCGGAGCGGTGCAACCCTTAAAAAACAATTTGGCAATTGGTTTTTGTGGAAAAGAAATGGCGCAGTAATTGTCTCACGTATCTCGGTGGATATCCGAACCGCGCAGTAAAGGAAGGGATGAAGGTGGGACTGACAGAATGAAGGAAGAAAGAGTTGCCGTAGAGGACGGCTCCGGAGTAATTTCGACCACGTGGGGATCTTTAACGTGCACTGACATCGCGCAGCACACGGGCGCCTTTGTGTTTCGCCCATCTCGTCAACCAATATGCGCGCCTATCACAAACGCCATCCGGTCGCCGCATTCTTGACCGACTCCACATCCAACACACCATCACCTTTGAGGAACGGGTACGAGCGCCAGAACCCTGCAGACGCGCCCTCAGGGTCCAACCCATTCCCCGCAACATGTCACACTCTGACCACAATGGCCGTCGCCAGGCTCGTGCGGAAGCACTGGAGCGACATTATGGTCGACAACAACACGTGTACTACGTGGACATTGCCACCGTGGGGGGTTGTTCACCGCAGCTGTGGTCCACGACAACACCACGGTGGCAGGACTCACTTTCCACGCCTACAGTGCAACACACGCGGAGGAAATCGCGATTGCGCTCGCACTCTCCCTCCCACAAGTGAAACACATCATTACCGACTCGAAGGGGGCCTGTCGGAACTATGAGCTATGGGAACTATGGGTTCGATACCTCCTCTCGCCTGGCGCATCCTACAAAATTGCTGTCGGTCCAGCGACCCTCCAAACTGTAACCTCATCTGGGCTCCCCTCCACCAGGGACTGCAGGGCAATGAGTTAGCCGATCAGGCGGCCCGCGCGCTCTCTCCCCGGGCACTCACACTTGCTCGGAAGCCTACTACGAGCCTACTCAACATCTAATTATATTCAAAGACATCACTACATATTATAAGGACAGTCATCGTCACTTTCCGGAACTCTGTAAGGGTCTCCGGAGAGCAGACGAACGGCTTCTTCTCAAAATTTTTACAAATACAATGCTGTGCCCGGCAGTATTGAAACACTTCAATTCAGAATTTGATGGTGGCTGCAGGCTGTGCGGAGCGACGTTCTCGGACGTTTTTCATATGGTCTGGGCCTGCCCTTCCAATCCCCACCCTTCCCAATCCTTCATCTTCCACCCTTCTAGGGAGGCCTGGGAGGCGGCGCTGCTCAGCTGCCATGACCTGCAGTCCCAACGGACCTTGGTCGCCAGGGCGCGAGCGGCGCTAGACGCCATTGGGGCTCCAGAATAGGAGCTCCACCTAGATTTTTGAGGACCTGGGCCATAGGGCCTGGGCCCAAGCACCTCCTTGTAAATAATAAATGCTTACCACCACCACCACCACCATCGAAACGGGGCCGCCGCGGTC
The DNA here is from genome assembly GCF_052857255.1 of Amblyomma americanum. Classification (NCBI taxonomy): domain Eukaryota; kingdom Metazoa; phylum Arthropoda; class Arachnida; order Ixodida; family Ixodidae; genus Amblyomma; species Amblyomma americanum. The sequence goes on from NC_135502.1 coordinate 51,956,585, forward strand.
GGGATCGAACCCGGGAACTCGTGCTGTCCCGCGTTTGCTGCTCCCTGCGAGAACGGGTTGCAACACGCTTGTCTCATTGTTTAGCCTAATCTGGGTACCCGCCCATGCGGTCAACTCTGATAACAAAGGGGCCGACCGACTTGTCCGAGGATTAACAATCTGGGAGGCTGGCCCCACGGATCCAGACGCCCTCGCTGAAGCCCCCCCAGACTTTTGCCAACCTCACTAATTTTCATAAAGAGACGAGACGCCGTTTCCCGCCTCCCCAGCCCGACCTCGGCAGAGCGCAAGCCACCCTGCTCCGCAGATTGCAGACGCAGTCAATTCCCAGCAACTCCAGGCTATCACTAATCACCAACGGGGAATACGACCTCACATGCCCAAATTGCAACAACGGAGAACCCGCCACTGAGGCGCACATCCTCTGCGGATGCGAAAATAACCCACCCCCACAGGTCCAGCTCCCTCTGCGGAAAGCTGGGACCAACTGCTCACCAAGCCAGACAAGGCCACCCAAATTGCACTCATTTCGTGGGCCCAGGACGTCGCCCTCATCTGGAGGCCACACACGGACCCACCTGCCCTAATTGCCGACACTTGTGGCAATAAATTTCTCTCTCTTTCTCTGTCTCATTGCTTCAAATAGGAAGGCTGAAGCCACGAACGACGCGCCGTTGTTCGGAGCAAGACAGGAGGCGCGTTGCCCGCACATTCAGAGTAGCGCATGCCGTCTCCATGGTAAGAGGCTCGGACTCCACAAACGGCCCCCATAGAGACCCATGTATGTGCGGACTGACGGTTTGACAGCCGATTCATGGCTGACTCAAGTTGAGACTAGCAGTTTTGTTGTGGACCTTGCGCTGATTTGAACGTAATCATTTGACGGACCCACAATCTGTGCGCAACGAATCGTCTCACTTAGGAAGGTAGTGCGTCGTTTTTCGCAAACCCTCCGATGTATGCGGCCTGAACAGGAGTGGTTGTGGCAACCGCCTCCACTGCAGACAGCTGGGTCCCGGCGCATATTCTAAGCGGAACTTCTGTATAAACGTGTCTAGGAAGTCAATACACAGCAGCCGGCGAAAACTGTACCCCCTCCTCTTTCTGCCTCAGGCGTCCGCCTTTCTCTGCTCCACCGTAACCCCCTCCTCCCCATTTTCATGCTGGCCTTCCCTTCGTTACCGCCCCAATTTTTTCATACTTCATCATGCTCGTCGCTTTGCTACAGCACTGCCTGTTACGGCAACGATACGGAAGCCAGGAATGGGCGAGTCGGCTGCGCTCAAGAAAATAATGGATATTTTTCTGCTAAGTATGAACGATTTATAAGTTAATTATAATTCTGCGATTGCCGAACATTGTGTCGTTGAAGCACACTTTAATACCAGCAATGTACTAAACCCTCACAAAATTTATTTAGAAGTCTAAAGACTAGCCATACACTTCTGTCTAAAAGCCTATACACTCTCAATAAACAAACCCCAGAGATAATGCCGGGGCTAGCAAAAATCTTTTCCTTCCTTTTTACTATTATTTTTATAAAAAAAGCTACCTAGAGAACAGTCTATAGGCAATACAAATCCTATAGACAGCTATGAAAAATCTATAGATTTATGGCAGCACACTTTTAGTAGACTTCTGCTTAAACACAGTCTATAGACTATGAATAGACAAAAATAAATATCTATAAGGAGGCAATAGAGTCTATAAGAAGTCTATAGACTGTCTATAGACCATTTTTATAAACGAAGCGGCACTCTAGCTGAGTTGCTGAGGACGCGAAAGTTGCTGTTGATGCTGGGATGGATAACTGTTCCTTCCATTTTATTCCTTATTTTACTACGAACGAGTGGGAGGCAACAAGAGGTTATTTTTGTTTAACGGATAAGGCATATTTTTTTTATCCTGGCGAGATATAACTTTTTTTTTCTGATTTTTCTCCTACCGCTACGAATGATTCAACAAATTCACCTCGGCAGAAAAAAAAACAAATATTGAAGAAGCCAATAAGGAAGAAGACATCCAAAATTTGCGAGAACGTTTTTGGAGGCTAGTTGGTGCATTACTGGAATTGATTTTTGAGCGCAGAAAGACATAGCACAGGAAGGAACGAACGAAGCAAAAGACATTGAAAACAAATCGGACAGCAAAATGATTGATCACATTCGAACATGCAGCAATTGCACTCCCGCCATTGGAAACACTGCAGTGCGGTCCAGGTGTAAGACGCAACTAGGAAGGGAGATAATAGAAGCTGATGAGATTCAAAAAGCTGGTAGCACGTGTGTCAGCAATCCCTCAATTTTGCTTTTTTTTTTAAAGAACAACCCAAAATGTCTCGCGCGGCAATAGCACTGCAACTTTGCAATTCTCTTCGTGGACCTTGGTTGAACTGATATATTCGTGTGTGAATTATTTTCTTCCACTTTGTTGATACGATCAGCTGCTGTTAAAACCAAGTTGTATGTCAATAAAAACCTGAGTTGTTAGCTCTCAGTCCTGTCAAGTTCGTTACATCCTGTGCTGTCTTTCTGAATAGAATTGGCTGTTGGGGAAAGGAAATGGCGCAGTATCTGTCTCGCATATCGGCGGACACCTGAACCATGCCGTAAGGGAAGGGATAAAGGAGGGACTAAGAGACGAAAGGAAGAAATAGGTGTCGTAGTGGAGGATTCCGGAATAATTTCGGCCACCTGGGGATCTTTAACGTGCACCGACATCGCTCAGCACACGGGCGCTTTTGCGTTTTGCCTCCATCGAAACGCGGCCGCCGCGGTTGGATTCGAACCCGGGTACCCGGGCGGGTATCTTTCTGCGTTCAAAAATCAAATCCAGTACACCTTGAAGAAAGGATAACAGTTCATCCCTAGGGCTATACAAGATTCCATGCAAGTATAACTCTGACAATCTACAGAATACTTATACACGCATGTAGGCACGTGCCTATGTATATTTTTTCAACAGTAGTAGTAGTAGTAAGTGTTTAATTAAAAAATATTAACAAAAAGGAAGGCAAAAGATTTTTGCTAACCCCGGCATCTGCCATCACCGCGGCGGCGGCACCTGAGCTGGGGCAGCGGAATTAATGGATAGCAGGGTGTTTGAAAAACTGAAATGAAAGAGGTGAGGGGACAGTAAGAAAGGATAGGGGCAGTGGTGGTATATACACCATTCACATAAGATAACAATACTCTTTTTAAACAGAACAGAATTCGTTTTGTAGTACATGAGAAATGCAACGTGTCAGCGCCGACGACGTCAACACAGAAGCGCAATGGAAAAGAAGGCAGACCTCGACGGATGGCGATATTTTATTTAGCTGTAGTAGATTCTCCGATGTTTCGGCGCGGCTTTCTAGGAAAAGCACGTCGCGAAGCGTAAAACTTAATAAATGCAACCGTAACACGATACGTACGTTGTTATATGCAGACATGAAGGTGGCTAGATATTAAAGCAGTTCACACCAACCTTAATGGTTAGCGCTATAAACTGTGCATGCATAGAAAGGTTTAGGTTACCATTACAGGAGCATAACAGAGGCTCGCCAGGCCCTTAGAGAAGCTGTATACTGTGTCTGAAAGAATTAAAATAAGCGTTCATCAGTGCCTCTAAGCATGAAGTTGATTCCTACGTGGCATCACTTTCACACCTAAGACTGAATTGCAGTGCATTTTAAAAGACCTACCATAATTTCGTTGTACTCGAGTGCTGAAGTGAAGCCGTATTAGAGTGGTTATACTCCACACCTATCTCCTTGCAAGCCTATTTTAGTCAGCTGAGTTGAAAATGCTGGGGAGAATATCGCCGCAGAGGAAAAAAAAGGAAAAGCAAATTTCCTCGTTTTTTCACTTCATCTCCAAGTGAAAAGTTCGGTTGTGCAAATCAAATCACCAAGAACCGTGTTTTTTTGCTCTTCTTTTTCTTTCATTTCACGACGCCCTAACACTCGGAAGCCTCGATGCGAATCTAGCTTCCCAAGTGCCGGCAGTCGCCGCTACTACGCGTTTTACCAATGTCCTCGAGCCTACACGAAAAAGAGACGTCGCATCCTCAGCACGTCATCATCCTGACAGCGCTGCTGAATGGAAAGAATCTGCGCGTAGGCGCTTGTAGTTCTGCACTGGTCACCTCTATTTTCTCGACTTTGCTCTTGGCTTTTTTTTTACTTTTAAAACCTAGTGCGCGGCCCCAGTTTTCCATCTTTAGTTCCCACTATAGGGTGCTCAGCTATTTTTTGTTATTTCCTTAAAACCAAACCCACAACTACCGGCACACGCTCAGGTTGATGCCCTTCTCAGCTATTGCAAAACCAACTGCGTTTCACCCTCCCCTGTTCGCTCTCTAGCGCTGCCACTTCCCTGCTCTTATTCTCTCCTAACAAAGTACTTATGCGTGCGCCTGCATGGCCGACTCAATGTCCAGCGTTTACCTTAACACAGTAGTAAATCTGATGTGTTCGTTTACGAGTTTGTTCTCAGTCGAATTCTGTTCGTAGCAGCCTCATTGGCGAAACACAAGTTGCGCAGTAGGAATTGCTCTGACTTCCCTGTTCGTTGTTCCTGAAATAAAGATGTGCTCCATTATTGCACCGATGCTGTGATTACTATACGGCCATATGGAAAAGCTTCTGTTTCGCCCGCTTCAATTCTCATTGATCGCCGAACTTTAAAAATCTTGTTCGGGCCGTCGTTTGCTGCGGGAAGAAAAGAGAGGGCCGCAGGACTATTTATATATGTTTACTTTACTACCTTGTTTTGTTTGTTGTCTAGGTACGCTTAAAATGAACGAGCAAAAACAAGAACTACACATTCTCTAAGAACTACTGCGTGCCGCATACAGCTCGGGCTGCTCCAGAAGAGAAAGCAGCACATGTGCACAATGTTTCTAAGTTCGGCGATTTCGCCTCGATGCACGAAATGAAAGAGGCATTGATGCCGCGTTTCAAGCAGTCGTCTAAAGGCAGGACAGAAGCCGTGCTTATTTCACCACGCTTCCGGAACATTAAAGGATTTGTTTTGGAGCGCACCGCGTCGCACGCAAACGCCTATAGCTGCCTTGTAAACAGCAGAGTAGGGTACGTTTTTACGCCCTCGTGTTTAGTGGCAATACGGCTGCTGTATTCGACGCGAGACCGCCAACGTTCGCGCAAAGAATTCGAGCGCGAAAAAAAAAAGCGCATTTATGCTGAGGATCCCAAGAAATAAGCCGCGCAGCATTGCATGCGTGTAGGCGCTTCGCCCGGTGGTGATGGTGTTCGAGACACGCGTGATATGTGTTCGGAGTGAAAAGCGCCGATTCCAGCTGAGATGGCTGCACGCTCGCCCGTTCTTTACATTGGCCAATGGCTGGGCCGTTTTCCATCTCACCATCGCTCGCAGGCCGTTTTGGCATTTCTTAAACTCTTGGCCTCGACCGGGTCACGACACGGCACGCATTCCACATCGCGTGGCTGGGATTATTGAACACAAGGAGGCGCTTCGTACGAAAAGACCGGCTGTAGAAAGGGGAAGAATTGGCGCAGCGGCTTCATGGGAGGAAGAGTGCACCCGAGTAGAAAGGGTACGGTTGCAGAGCAGTGGTTATCCACCTTGGATGTACAGCCTTTGTCACAAGTAAAGGGCCTAAGGGGTTTCATTCCAATGGAGGGAAGGGGACAGGAATCACAGGGGGTCACCCTGTGACGCGACTGCATGTGCTATTTTTCATTGTTCTGCCTTTTCCTCAGTCCTTTGTTATTGTGGGCATCTTTATATATATATATATATATATATATATATATATATATATATATATATATATATATATATATATATATATATATATATATATATATATATATATATATATATATATATATATATATATATATATATATATATATATATATATATGAAAGAAGCAAACTGTCACCGAAATCAAGGTGCACAGGCACTGCTTCTATTTTTTTAATTTCTAGTGTCAATTCTTCCCCCCCCCCCCCCACCCCCCCAATGGGAGAATATTACTTCGATTAATCTGTCGCCTAAAGAAAATGACTTGTAAAGGAGCAGAAAAACAACCACGCTGCCGGCGTGATCAGAAGCCACGACCTCCGAATATCGCGTCCGGTGCTGTACCAACTGAGCTACGGCGACGGCTGTCCAATCCGCTGCTCTCATGAGTGTTTATTTTTAGCGAACCTTGAGAGTTCACCAGCGCCACCCTCGTCCATAGCGCTGGACGATATATATATATATATATATATATATATATATATATATATATATATATATATATATATATATATATATATATATATATATATATATATATATATATATATATATATATATAAACAACTGGTGTATAACGTGGCTAATGACCTTAAACAAGTTAATTTCTTTTAGCCGAAATTCAGTCAATTCGGACTTTTCCTACCACATTAATAACAATACATTGGCTCGGACTAAGCAGTATAAGTATCTAGGCGTCCATCTTTCCCCAAACCTTTCTTGGGGTGAACATATAAACACTATTTTCGCTAATGCTTCCCGGGCACTAGGTTTCATTCGCCGTAACCTGAAATGCACTAGCCCTCACGTGCATAAACAAGCCTACATTACTTTTGTCAGACCGCAGCTAAAGTACGCTTCATCCAGCTGGTCACCTCATCAGAAATATCTAATAGAGAAGTTGGAAGCTGTCCAGAATAGGGCTTGTCGTTTCATTTCGCAAAATTACGATTATCATTCCAGTGTATCCCAACTAAAGATCGAAAATTCGCTCCATCCGCTGCAAATTAGTCGTGCCCTTTTATCTATCTTTCACAAATACGTCCATGCCACTGATTCACCGCCAGCACATCTACAACGTCCCTCCTACTTATCACATAGATTACGTAATAACTACAGCTATGCCCGCATTTATGGCCACACACATGCTTTTAACTTCTCATCACTCCCGCGTGCCATCCGTCTCTGGAACAATCTTCCGGACTGCGTCGCCCTGCAGGGTAATCATGACATCTTTCGCAAACATCTACTTAAGCACTTCATTATTAACGCTTAGCACGTCATTTATATACTCACGATGCATATAACTACGTTTTCAGCTGCTTGAGACTATTGCCCCTTTGGTTCTGTTGATGCGCGGCTTTCCTCATGTATGCCTGATATACTCTTTTGCTTTTGTATAACTTCTTGTGCATTTTCCCTGTTTTTTGTTACCTGACGCATGGTTGTTTGTTACTTTTATCTCTTTTTGTTAATTGCGATATTTTATTTGAACTCACCTTTTTTTGTGTTTTGCTGTAATTTACTGTTTTTTTATTTCTAACCTATTTTGCCCAAACTTCTGTATTTGACCCCCCTTACACATTGCCTCTCCGGAGGCCTGTAAGGTATATCTTTAAATTATAAATAAATATATATATATATATATATATATATATATATATATATATATATATATATATATATATATATATATATATATATATATATATATATATATATATATATATATATATATATATATATATAACCGGTGACACCGGTTACAGAAGGATGCTGATCCCGATTCTTTTTGCCCAGATCGCCTGCCGGGCGCACTTCGCCGTGGGATCAACGGACCCTCCGTTCGAAAGGACTCCTGAGGAGCATGCGCCGACTGACCTGGTCATCATGCCATCGCCACGGCTGACCCAAGAAACAACGCCCTACGTGCATCAAGCCTGTCAGCGTATCAGCTCGGTGACATCATCGGATAGCGACCACTTCAGGCATAAATACTGGACGCTCTTGCAAGATTCCTTCAGTGGGCTTGGTGACACCGGTTACAGAAGGATGCTGATCCCGATTCTTTTTGCCCAGATCGCCTGCCGGGCGCACTTCGCCGTGGGATCAACGGACCCTCCGTTCGAAAGGACTCCTGAGGAGCATGCGCCGACTGACCTGGTCATCATGCCATCGCCACGGCTGACCCAAGAAACAACGCCCTACGTGCATCAAGCCTGTCAGCGTATCAGCTCGGTGACATCATCGGATAGCGACCACTTCAGGCATAAATACTGGACGCTCTTGCAAGATTCCTTCAGTGGGCTTGGTGACACCGGTTACAGAAGGATGCTGATCCCGATTCTTTTTGCCCAGATCGCCTGCCGGGCGCACTTCGCCGTGGGATCAACGGACCCTCCGTTCGAAAGGACTCCTGAGGAGCATGCGCCGACTGACCTGGTCATCATGCCATCGCCACGGCTGACCCAAGAAACAACACCCTACGTGCATCAAGCCTGTCAGCGTATCAGCTCGGTGACATCATCGGATAGCGACCACTTCAGGCATAAATACTGGACGCTCTTGCAAGATTCCTTCAGTGGGCTTGGTGACACCGGTTACAGAAGGATGCTGATCCCGATTCTTTTTGCCCAGGTTGGTGACAAGTATCTAACTTCTTCTATTAGAGATGATACAGTCATATTGACGGTGTTGCCAAGCCCACAGTGTTTGTTTGGTCTATTATGTGACTGTTTACATGTGATCAGGTTATTGCTACTAACATCCGGAGACATAGAGCTAAATCCTGGTCCTACTTCTGATTCAGAGTCTGAGACACAGTTAAACAACCAATTACTTAAGAAAATTTTGAAAGAGCAAACAAAGACTAATAAGACTCTGGCTACGCTGACTAGTAATCTGAAACAGGTAGAATCGACAGTCGAGAATATTCAAACCAGGATTACCAAAATTGAGAAAGAACTGTGCCGAATTGAGAATTGTGAGCAAAGGTTGCAGAAAGTGGACGAAGCTTGCAATAACACGAACAAACTAGTTCTTGAGTTAACCAAAAAGGTAGATGATCTCGAAAACAGAAGTCGTCGCAACAATATCGTAATATATGGAGTAAAGGAAGATCCAGAGGAGGACTCAGTAGAACTGGAGCGGAAAGTTAACGAAGAAATTTTTAAAAAGATTCTAGGTGTTGAAGTAAACTCAATAGAGCGTATTCACCGAATTGGCCTAAAACATGCACAGCGACATCGTCCGATCATTTTGAGGTTTTTTAACTACGTAGACAAAACAAAGGTTATGTCATCCTGCTTCAAATTAAAGGACACAAAAGTAGCTATATCGGAAGATTTTTCAAAAAGCATTCGGGATATTCGTGCAAAATTATGGCGTTCAGCGGCTGAAGAAAAGAACAATGGTTCTAAGGTTTCCCTTCGTTTCGATAAGCTCAAAGTTGATGACAGGCTGTACGTATGGGACGCAACGCGCAATCGCAGAATAGAGTTGTCCAAATCATCTGCGCCTGCCCAACCCGAAACTTCCTCTCATCGACCCACACGTGCGAACACGCGTAAGCTAGATAACAAATGACGGGAATCCGTCAAGACGCTACGGCTTGTTTCGTTGAACGCACGCAGTGTACTGAATAAGATCCAGAGCCTTGAAGATATAATTCTGACCTATCATCCACACGTCCTAGTGGTAACTGAAACCTGGCTGCATTCCGATGTGCAAAATTCAGAAATAATGCCTCCTTCGTACACGCTTATCCGTAAGGACAGAGGATCAAGGGGTGGCGGAGTTGCAATTGCAATAAAGAATAACATTAAATTCACACGCTTAAACGGCATCAGTGATCATGAAAGCATATGGTGCAAAATAAAGTTTTTTGGAAAAACTATATTACTAGGAGGGGTCTATCGGCCTCCGAATGCTCCTCAGGAATACTTAGATTCCTTATATGATTATCTGCTGCAAAATACAAATTCGCGTTCCAACATCCTTATAACAGGAGATTTTAACCTTCCAGGAATTAACTGGTGCAGCCTTTCACATGACGGGAAAGATTCCAAAAATGCTGAGTCATTACTACTAACTGCATTTACGTTTTCGTTAACCCAGTTGGTTTTGGATGCTACAAGAATTTCCAGCTCTGCTGTACTTGACCTTGCGTTTGCAAGTAGCTCGCTTCCAGACTGCTCAGTCAGTGTCAAGGACGGTATATCTGATCATCAGTTACTTGTTCTTGAGTGTCCTATTTCGGGCTTGCGATCGTATGTTAAACCTTCTGACACATTTGTAAGAGACTATACGCATGCTGATGATGACGGAATTATTAGTTGTATGGAATCTTTATTCCCTTCCTTTAATGAGACAAATGACGTTAATGTGCTGTGGACAAAGTTTAAAGACATAGTCATGCACTGTGAAAGCACCTACGTGCCTTTGAAGAAAAAGCGCATCAACAGGGAGTACCCGTGGATGGATCGTAATCTGATACATCAGAAACGCAAAATAAAACGCTCTCGAAAACGGGGTGACAGGAAACAACTTGCAAGTCTAGTACGCACTTTCAAAGATAAAGTGCGCGCTGCAAGAGATCAGTTCTTTTCTTCCACATTGACTTCTTTCATGTCAGAGCAACCAAGGAAATTCTGGCAATATTTATCTAAAGATAAAAGCGGCATCACAGAGATCAGAACATCTGGCACAGGCATTGACGATCCTTTGACCATTGCTAATGAATTTAACGCCTTTTTTCAATCGGTGTTTACCATAAACGCATCGCACGCGCACTTGCAACCTTACACGCTTCGTAATCCGATGCCCGAAGTAGATTTAAGCAAAAACGGCATCCTTAGTCTTTTACGTAATCTAGACATAAAAAAGTCATCAGGTCCGGACAAAATATCTAATGTTTTCCTTAACAGATACGCAATCTGGGTAGCAGAGTACTTGTATGTAATATATAAAACATCGTTAGAATCCTGTGTGATACCAGATGACTGGCGCCTTGCAAGGATAGTTCCGATTCACAAATCTGGATCCCCTCTAGAACTAAATAATTACAGACCAGTTTCCTTAACATCCACAACTTGTAAACTGCTAGAACATATTTTATTTAAAGCGATTATAACACATTCAGAGAATAACCATTTACTTCATGCAAATCAACATGGATTTAGGGCTGGTTTATCCACAATAACACAGTTAGCTGAGATAACGGATGATTTTATGAATGAGCTGAATATGAGGGGTCAAATCGATGCAGTGTTTCTGGACTTTTCCAAAGCGTTCGATGTAGTTCCGCATGCCGATTTAGTAACTAAACTGCTCTCAATGGGCATTGAACGCAATATCATCCGTTGGATAGAATCTTATTTGTCCTCAAGAAAACAATACGTTGCTGTTAAAGACTGCGTTTCTGGCACACTGGAAGTGCACTCAGGGGTGCCACAGGGGTCAGTTCTCGGTCCCTTGTTGTTCTTAGTTTATATCAATGACATCTATTTATCTGTTCAATCGCCTGTGAAGATCCGGTTGTTTGCGGACGATTGTGTTATTTATACTAATGTAAATCATCACTCCGACCAAGTAAGACTTAATGACGCGTTGCACTCAATTAGCGTATGGTGTGATACATGGGGACTGAAGCTAAACACTTTGAAGACGGCAGCTATTACATTTACCAACAAGAAAGAACCCTTAGATTTTGCTTATATTATTAATAATTCTTATATTCATAAAACCCAGCGAGTGAAGTATTTAGGTGTTACACTCACAAGCAATTTAAGTTGGGAACCCCATATAGAAAACGTTTGCAGCAACGCGCTAAAAAAGCTGGCATTTTTGAAACGGAAATTGCGCCGTACTTCATCAACCGTTAAGTTAACAGCATACAAAGCTCTTGTCAGACCAAAATTAGAATATGCGGATTTAATCTGGAGCCCTCATCAAAAATATTTAATCAAGAAAATAGAAAGAGTGCAAAATTTAGCTTTGCGGTTTATATACTCCACATACTCGCGTTTTTAAAGCGTGTCCGTTCTTCGCGACAGGGCGAAATTGAAAAAACTAGTTCATCGCAGAATTGTATCTCGCATCAAATTTTTATATCAGCTGTACCATGGTCACTACAAAATAGCGCGTGAATGTTATTTACCCGAGCCCCCCATGCGCTCTGCTCGTACAAACCACAACAAAACAATTAAGCAACCATTAAGTAACCTTAACATCCATCAATATTCTCTTTTTCCCCATGCAATTTCACTATGGAATAAATTACCCGAAGAAGTAGTTAACGCTAATACAATAGAATCGTTCGTTCAGCTTTCAAATAACCTTTTCTTTGACCTCTAAAATTGCCGCAATGAGAGCAGTTTCTTTTGCGTTACGCTTTTTCATTGTTATTTTGTTTACGTATTGCACTGTTGTACGTTCATGTTTATTTCTGTTACGTATAGTGTTACAATGATGCATGTACATGTTTATTGTGTTCTTAATTGCTAATTGGCAATGGTAATTTAAATTGTTGTATGTACCCACTCCTGCTTGGGCCCGAATAGGGCCTGCAGTATTTGTAAGTAAGTAAAGTAATATATACACGCAGGAAAGCGAACAGTCACTGAAACCAAGGAGCACGGGAATGTTTTTACTTATTTTTACTTATCGCGAGAGAAGAGCTTAATCAAGCACGCCTTCCTTTGGAAGTTTATATAGGTGTTAGGTGCGAAGATATTGATGTTCAGGCATTCTAATTAGCTAAAGAAAGTATTGTTTCACTATGCGCTAGTGTCTCTCGTTGTTCTGTGCACGACGGTTTCTTCAACATCAATTTTTACAGTAATTAGGAATAAATAATTTGTTTCTTCTGTCTATTTATGATTTCGTAAAATGAATTTACAGCTGTTTTCCCCTACAGCCATCGACGGCAAACAAAAGCTTCATAATCATGCGAACAGACCTCTGTGTGCCGATTGCAAATCGTATCTTACGGTGGCAATGCACGAGCTAGCCTCAGGTCTCACAAAGAACATCCTGCCTTCAATTGCAGCCAGCGAAAAACCACTTTTTTAATTTTATAAATGTGTTTCTACCTTACTTTACTAGAATAAAAGCGTGTATATCAAAAATAAATCATTGAACAGATTGCCGGTTTTTCATTCCTTGCAACATAAACGAAAAAAAACTCAGAACGTGAAAAATGTCTTTCTACCTGCATTGAACGGGCTCTCAAACCCAGGGCTGCTCATCAAAAGAGATTAATCATATTACCAACGTATTTCAGTCAATCTATGACAAAATATTGGCACACTCTGCGAACATCACAGCGCTATACCATCACACTTCCAACCGTATTACGTAGACGGGATGTAATTACCGAAAACCCTATAGACTGTTTAAAGCCGCTAACAATTTCAGACACGAACTACCTTAAAAACTAGTTAGCTGCGTTTTTTTTTATTTCTCATCTCATCGTTGCTATTACTCGCGCGTCGCGAGTGTAATTATTTTGCGGAAGCCCCATCCTCTCGCAGTTAAACGAGAATGATGACGCCCTACGCGCGTATTTTCACCCCTTATTATGCATTCTCGTTTTTATTTTCTCTTTTCGGACAGATATTAACCAAAAAGTTGAACACAACTTCCCACTTCGCTGTCACACTACATTACTTAGCGAGAGCGGAGCAAAGAAAAAAAAGAACGCACTCATTGTTCCTCCGCGCCACAGCCACCAGCCCAATTATTTGTTTTTACGCTATTATCCGCGAGGCATGTGCACAACATAAGCCTGATTAATTTGGAAAGCCCAGCAAGAGAGCTGAGAACACTACAGGAGTCCTGCGGATGCGCCAGACAGCAACCGCGGGCTTGCGTATCGCTACAAATAGTGGTGACAGCGATAACCTGTTGCGCTTTTCTTTTTTTAATTTTTTCTTTTTGTTTTCCTCGTGATTTGCCGAGGTAAAGTGCTCAGGTAATAGAGTCGAGCCAGGTCTGACCCCGACACGTTGTGAAAATCCTTTAGTACCCTCCCCTCCCTTTCACCTCCCCCCTCTCCCCTCCACCCTTTCTTTGCGCTGCTCTCATCTTTGTACAGTCGCGCTGTGCCGTCATTCGTGGGTCACGTTTATGATGATGATGCAGGCTTAATGAACAAACGCGTACATACTCTTCTTCATCACTTCTCTCTTTCCCCTCTCCTCCCGGTTGAACAATGATTATTTTTGTATGTTTTTCTATTTTCTTTCACTGAACACCTGCAGGGCTGTTTCCTCCAGCGCTCGTACTCCTCCCCCCCCCCCCCCCCTTTCTTTCTTCTCAGTGTTTTTTTTTTTTCAGCTGCCCGTGCTCGTTTTCCAGACAGGGGTGGAAACAAGGAGGTATGTGCGCTTACAGGTTATTACGGCCCGTCCATCTTCGTTCGTCCTCGTAAAGTTGAAGAAAACAAAAACGAAACAATGCAGGTGCTGGTTAGGAAGTGGTGTAACATGCGCAGGTGCTGTAAACATCCCTCGGAGCGAATGCGCCTGTGTCACCTTCGTGTAGTGGCAGTCCCTAAATGAGGATGTATTTCCCACATGCATCGTTAACGAAGGAGTGCACGGCTCATGCTCGATACATTTACTCGCCGTTTTATGTGCACTTTTTTGAATCCTGAAACGGCGACAAGCCCACAGCAAGAGGCGTGAATTTCAGCACGTCTCTAAACATTTGCATAGTGAACTAAATACAATGTTGACGGCGTATGCCTTTCTTCTATTTTATTGTTCCTCCAGACGCAATTGGCGGTTTGATTTTAAAAGTGTGCCGCGATGAATATTGGCACACGCCCAAAATCCAGTAGGCAAATGTCTCTGCAAAGAAATACATGCAGGAAACTAGCAGCAAATTCACTGTTACTATTTCTGAAGGCCAAGTAATTTTTAGACACCGGAAAAAAAAAACAATTCCCAAACCTTTCATCGATTCACCTTTCAGAGAGATCTCCTGTTCCATTAAAGTTCTTCTCCTCCTCCTCCATTCAGAGAGAACACATTCATTCCTAAAAAAAAAACAACGTCTACTTGTATCTACAGCGACAGAATTCCTACATTAGAACATTTTCGAAGACACTATCTGTACAACAAAGAGACAAATGAGTGTCTGGATTCTCTTAAACTCTTTCTCTGAACCCAAACTTGAACTTTCTCGAGGCCGATGATAGTCTACAGTTGCTTATGTTTTAGTATTTGCTTTTAGTTTTATGCGGAAGAGTCCAATTTTAATCTCAGTAAAGTGCAGCTTGCAGAGTTCAGAACCTTAGGTAACGCTGCGGATCTTCCGGCCGAGTATCTATTTTCGTTTTTAACGAAAGAGCGAAGCGAACAGAAAAGTGACAAATGAGTCCCTTACGTAACGGAAGACTCCTAGTTCATTTCCCCTCAATTTCCTCGCAAGGAGCAGGCAGCTGGTTGGAGGAGTAAGGAATAAAAAAACCAAATATTCGTTTCCAGTTTGAAATTAAATAGTCTGAAATCTAATATCGAACTGCATTAAAATTATCGCGACTTCTCCGAACAGAAAGCTACGCTGTAATTACGGAAAAGAACACGGCTAAAAGTGTGCCAGGTTGATAAGTGCTTAGCTTTGTCTCCTTTTTCTCTGTAATCAAGTGCCGCTAAAAAAAAAGACAGCAAATGAAATCGGGGAAGGTACGAATGAGGGCGATGTCTTTGAAATATAGGAGTGCCTAAGAATAAACAACACGTCTAGACAGGCGGATAACACTGGAACAGAGGATATTTTTTGTTAGATTTGTTTTTCATTCAATGCGGCGATTTCTCTTTGCACTCTCGTGTCGATAGATGAGGAGATGGGGACCGCAAATAAAAGGTATGCGACGTATGAATATACACTCTTAAAGTTACATTTGATTTGCTTTTCGGTGTACGGACCGCGCATACTATGCGTTGTCAGCTGCATGGCGTGCAGTGACCAGATATGCGGGGCTAAGTTTTTAGTTCATTCTTGGAAACAACACGAAGCAACAACTACGTTCGTGTAAGTATTTAGGGCCTTCAGGTGTCTATTCATTTGCGAAAGAAAGCTCATGGAGGCTCACGTTGGTTCCGAGCTTACGTCGGGTGGGCAGGTATGTCCTTTTGACTCTTGCGCGCTTGCTGATAGAAATATTTCACGTAATCGAGGCTGGCACCATCCGCTGCTCTGCAGCGGTCCCGCAACAGCTATAGTACCGCGTTGGGCTTCTGCCCTTTCCCGGAGACTTGCTGATTCGTTCTAAGAAGGCAAAGAGGCAGGACTCAAAATAATAGTAACCGCTATTTAGGGTTCTCAATGACGCTTATCTAGTGCGTTGGGACGTAAACCACAGCAAACATATTTGTAGCGCTTGTACAGTCGTCCATGCACCTGTCTAGAGTGCTCGAACGGAGCACCTTGTGCCAGGACTGTACTGGGCGACCACCCCTTAAAATTCTCTTGTTCAAAGAAAAGCGGCGCTGTTTTGCAACGGCTGCGCCCAATGGTCAGCCAGAAATCAAGTTTGCCGTGCCGATCGCCGCGCCTTACACACAACCTAGCAAGAGGAGCAAGCAATTTTGGGGGCGCGTCTAGCGCTTCCACGCCGCCTTTTTGCGCTCATAGGCATGACCTTACACGTTAAGCGAAGCTACACAGTGGTGTGCGTCCGCTAACAGGGCTACGCCGAGAACACCTAAGCAAGCAATGCATGTTTTGAATCGATCAGAATGTGGTCTCGCCTGTGGTCTCTCCTTGATCCCAATATGGCTCGTCGCTCTGTCCTGGCTAGCGTTTTCTTTATCTCTTCTGTCAATCTCTTTCTCGAAAACAGTGCCGTTCTATTTTCTATCCCTTCTTCTTCCGCTCTTTCTCGCATTGCGGCTTTGATCGGTGACCTTAGAATTTATCCACGCGACGCTTCTCGGTGGACTCTGTATAACGGCTCACGCCGTAAAATAAGTAAGCGCACATCACGTGACACGTATGCGTGAATTTCTGACATGCACCGTCAACGCGAAATTGCACGTTGCTGATTTTGGAGGCTTTTTAAATTTGCCGACGTCCACACATCAGTAAAGTCGCCGGAAGCCTCTGAGATCAGAGGTGCTCTTAAAATATTTGCAAACTGAACCGAACGCGAAACCACAAATTCAAGCCGCAGTTATGAACGGGGAGAGATCATTGCCATTATAGAGGAGCGAACCGCGGAAATGCCTCCTATATACCACACCACGCCCTCTTGCTCTCTATCTCGCGACCGCCACATTCTTACTATCGCCTTTCTCCTGGAATGGAATATTGCTGGGGAACTTCGTTGCTGGGGAACTTTCCTTTGCATTTATTTACTTTGACCACCAGACGACACAGTGACAGTGCGGAGTGTCCCACGTGACAATCTGACATCAATCACACGCGAACACAGGCCGGTGCTTGTCGATTCGAGCCCCCAGGAACGCCAGCAGGAAGAGCGCCGTAGCAAGGGTATGGGTGATCCAATGCAACCGCAGCTGTAGCACAGCCGCTTGGTGCAAACGTGGCTGTAGGAAGATCAGGCGTCGGCAGGATCTCAAAACGGTGGAAGGGGGGGGGGGGGGGGGGTTCTCGCCCATCAGGGCCACTGTGCGTCGCGGCGTGCGCTGCTCGATGACTCGCCTTGACTGGGAAGGCACTTTCGTGGTTGCTTTGTCGTACCCCAGAGGTGCGGAGACCTCTCGGGCACTGTTCACAATGGGGTTTCTTCGGTTGTGGCCATCCCCTGCGACTTGGCAGGTGTTTTGAGAGGGTAACTGAGGCCTTCAGGTTCAAAGGCAAACGTCGTGGAAGCAGGATCATAACAACAGCTTTATGCGCATTTGCTCTCGCAACACTAAAACTATTTGATGACGAGCGCATGTGGATATAGAAATTGACGAAATTACTGAGAAGTCCGAGAACTTATATTCCGTCTCCTAAACTAGTCACCCTACATGTCACAGAGGCCTAGTGCATTTGCACCATCGGATGGACAAGAGTGACGCGTTCACGAATGTGCTTGGCTCCCTCTTGCACAACCCAAGATTACTCAAATTGCATGTGACATTGAAGTGCTTTCCGTGGGAAGTGCTTGTGTTTTTTGTAAGGCGTGGTAGCCTGTGTGAGTGTCCATTTTTGTCTTGCGCCGTGTATCATATTATCAAACTTTAGTTTGAAAAGAACAACAGCTATGATGTCATGAGATTTATCACTTTTGCCTTTATAATTTTTTTCTGCAACAGAAAAAGACGCGCTGTCATTATAGGAATTTCTCTGTCGTCCGTACATTCATCCTCCCTCATCCCGTCAATGTCCTTACCATCAACGATGAATTCCATAGCACACGTGACAACAACACGAGTGCAGAGCTCACGCTGCAATGAAAATCTGGATAAACAAAAATAGCTCTTCGAATTTTGAAAATACATGTTTCGCAAAAACCCAATCGTACAGCTCAAAACGTGCAGCGCACAGATGTCCGGAGTGACTCATACTCAACGAGACCGGTGTGAAACTCGCGAGACCGATGTGAAGCGCACATTGCCCACAGCGTACGAAGAACAAGCGACTAACTCAGCATCACACGTTGGGGAGGTTGGCTGAAGGCAGTCCTACCACGTGGTCCGGCCATTGTCCGTGTCCGTCTGGGTCTGTGATAGATCTCATTTCCTTAGAATACAATGACCTAGCAGCCGTTGCTATTGGGCTGTAACGTTTTTGAGAGCCAGCACAACAGACAAAGGCACCTGTTGGGCACATAAAGTTTGCTCTTGAACATCCACAGTGCATTGTACGCGCAAAAAAACGTAGCCCCTGAACAGTTCACTGGAATTTAAAAGGCGGGCGACGGACATATAAGCCCCAACTCGATGCACACATCCTAGGCGTACGGCGGAGCGCCTACGCGCCCAGCGCCGCGCCGTGCCAAGCGTCGAAAAAAGTCATACACCTCCATGCTCCCTGTGCTGGGGCGTTCTCCCTCTCGAGCCGACCGAAGGAATTTCAAGCGTGAAGTAAAGGGATTTGGGGGGCGCTGAAAGGACAACTTAAACCGCGAAGAAACGTTCCAGGAACCTGGGATAGGTTCAAGCCATAAAGAAAAGACTCCCCGAGAGCCCCCGCCGTCCTCCTATTGTTGTAAACCGGACCCCGCTTCCGACGCGCGCGCAAGCGCGCGCGCTCAGGCGCGGATATCTGACATGGACAGATATCTGCCCCTGCTCGCGCCTGCGCGCGCGTCGCGCTTTGCGCATGCGCAGACAGGATCCAGCGTACGCCCGTGCGCGTAGGCGCTCCGCTGGTACGCGTAGGATGTGTCCATCGAGTTGGGGCTATAGACGGGCAGAGAGACAGATGGACAGACAGATATGGTTGGTTGGTTTGGTTTATGGGGCTTTAACGTCCCAAAGCGACTCAGGCTATAAGAGACGCCGTTGTGAACGGCTCCGGGAATTTCGACCACTTGGGGTTCTTAAACGTGCACTGACATCGCACAGTACACGGGCCTCTAGAATTTCGCCTCCATCGAAATTCGACCGCCGCGGCCGGGATCGAACCCGCGTCTTTCGGGCCAGCAGCCGAGCGCCGTAACCACTCAGCCACCGCGGCGGCAGACAGATATGCAGACAGAATGATAGATGGACATGTAGACAGATAGACTGATATAGACCGATAGATGGACATGTAGACAGATAGACTGAGACAGACAGACAGACAGACAGACAGACAGACAGACAGACAGACAGACAGACAGACAGACAGACAGACAGACAGACAGACAGACAGACAGACAGACAGACAGATAGACAGATAGACAGACAGACAGACAGACAGATAGATAGATAGATAGATAGATAGATAGATAGATAGATAGATAGATAGATAGATAGATAGATAGATAGATAGATAGATAGGTAGATAGATAGATAGATAGATAGATAGATAGATAGATAGATAGATAGAAACTACACATAGATAGACAGACTGATAGACATATACACAGATAGATGGACAGATATGTTGATAGATAATAGAGATAGGCACAGAGAGAAAGACACATGACAGACAGACAGACAGACAGACAGACAGACAGACAGACAGACAGACAGACAGACAGACGGACGGACGGACGGACGGACGGACGGACGGACGGACGGACGGACGGACGGACGGACGGACGGACGGAGTGTTAACAGCGAGATATAGATAATGCGCAGCGCCGCGTAAGAAGCTTCAGAACAGGCAGACTAGAATACATAAAAAGCCTTTTATGGCGCAAAGCAGGCACGTACGTCTGCAGGAATGCAATTGTTTACGCTTTGGACAAACGTTAATTAAAGAAGCATGCCATATTAACTAAAGAAGCACATTGTTTTCCTGTCACAGTTTTGTTACGGTTACCCTTAACTCGCGCAAAAGTTCCGGAAAGTGCTAGTGTATAGTGTGGAAAACCGAAGAAACCCACAGAAATAAACGAGCAAAAGCTATAGAAAGTTCTTGAAAGAACAGAGTCCCACCACTGCATGCATTGAGGCCCTGAATTTCCTTCCATCTTCCTAGTTAGCCGTCACACGCTTTGAGGCACTTCCTGATCCGGGCAATAGCACACTAGTGGCACGGTTAGTTCCTGCTTCGAGCTAGACTGCTGAGCTTGCAAACTAGACTAGACTCACCGGTGAACTTTTTCCCTTGCCGAGGCTAAGCAAAGAAGATATTGCCGAACACGTGCAGAGACGCAGACGCTGCGATGTTTTCTATTCACGGGCCCCTTTTACTGGTCCCACCGGAATGGCGCAATCTTGCCTTTTAACGCTTCTTTTCCCAATTAGGTTCGCTAGACTTCCTTAGTTAAAACACGCGTTGCTAGGCAAGCGAGCAGCGGAAAAATTATTTTCGGAAACACTGAAGTGTTGCCACGTATAGGAAAACTTGCTTATCTCCACAACTTTAATCTGCAGGTTGCCGCGTAGCTGAGTTCCCCTCTTTCCCGCATCCCGAGCCTTTGTGTCTGCAGGGACAGATTCTCGCGTAAGCACTGCCACTAAAGTTCGTGCTCTCTATTCGGCTGCATAGCCGCCTCTTGGCAGCATTCGTTTTCTCTTTTTCTCGGGTGCCAAAAAGCTAGCGCAAGCGGCTTCCTGCCTGTTTCTTTATCACTTTCAAACTTGAAAAACAGCCGCACCCGCAAGTGGAAGAAAGAAATTGAGAGACGGGGAGAGCGAATAACGCCTGGTTTGTTCCCGACAGTGATATGCGCAGGTGAGGGGCCGTCGGGACCAAGTAAAAGGTCGGATGGGCGCGCACTCGCCCGCGCTTTTCTGCAAGAAGATTGTACAGGGCTGCTGTCTCATGACACCAGACTGTCGTTCCACAAACTAGGAGCTCCTCACTAACTGCTGGGAGTGGGAGAGGGGTGGGGGGGGGGGTGAGGTTCACGGCTGAGAAGAACGAAGCGCTGCTCTGGCAGTTCCGGAGGAAAATGACCGAGCGAGCAAGAGCCTCGGGAGCTCCACCGCAATACTTCCTTTCCCTTCTCGACCTTTCATCCCTGGGGAGTGTCGCAGCCGCTTCTTAGCCGGCATTTCTCGCGCCTGCGCGCACGTATTTCTGTCTGGAGCTTTATAATTAGGCCCCGCTGCCAGCGAAGACCCGTGCGGGTTTGCCGACTGGGAGGAGACCGAATTAAAATTGCACGATTCAAATCGCAGCTTGAAGTTTTCGTTTCTCTCTCTTTCTCTCTCTCTCTCTTTCGCGCTTTAGACTTGCGTAACGATGGATATGCGCTCCGCAAGAAGACAGGGAAGGGAGCTAAGAGCATAGCGAGATAGTTACTTCAGCATCAAGAAATTTGGTTCTAAAGAAAACAAAAAGAGAACCGAAATGCATTAACTGCGGAAAGAAATGGGAAGGGAGCGCCAACTTTGGGTTAACTTTATTAGGCAGGTTTCTCCGCCAAGAAATACATTTACAACTTAACGAGATTGTGCGTATATATGCTTACGTCTCCTAATGATAAGTGAGAGAAGTCGCGCGAACTTCCAGTTTACTGTTTTCGCACCGAATTAACTATTTATGCGCTAATTATTGCAGCCCAAGGAGGAAAAAAACACCCCGATTACAAATGAATAGAATAAGTGTGAGGTAGTAAGACACCTTTAGAAGACGAATAAAGGATTTTCATGTAGTTCTGGTTTCTTTGACAGCCGCCAAGTTAGTGAACATATGACTACTTCCAGCGTCCCTCACAACCTAGGTTGCTTCGGGACGTTAAGCCATCCGAAACCATAAAGCAAATAACTCCATTTCCTTTGATAACGTAAGCATTCATTGCGATTAAGTCCAGGTGATAAATCAGCCCTTCTGACAAGGCCACTCTGCGCATGCGCAGTTCATGGTGAAAGTCGCAAACGATAGATGGCGGCAGCTGTCAAGCACACTCTTGCCACTTCGCAGGTGCAGTTGGCCGCTTGTATCGCGGCCGCGTCTTCCACGTGCGTACGTTTTCGACCAATTTTCGCCCACTGCCAAAAGGGTGCTACACCTTGTGAAAAAAGCAGATTAGCTGAAAATATAGCCGCGCAGCGCCGCTTAGTTCACTCTGAAGTCAACCTCCACCACTCCAGTCGGCCAGAGATCGTATTTTAAGCGGGTATTAAATACCGTGATTTCTAAAAATCATCTGTGCATTCAGCCATTCTGTGCATTTTATCCGCCGCGGTGGCTCAATGCTTAGGGCGCTTGGCTACTGATCCGGAGTTCCCGGGTTCGAACCCGACCGCGGCGGCTGCGTTTCGATGGAGGCAAAACGCTAAGGCACCCGTGTGCTGTGCGATGTCAGTGCACGTTAAAGATCCCCAGGTGGTCGAAATTATTCCGGAGCCCTCCACTACGGCACCTCTTTCTTCGTTTTTTCTTGCACCCATCCTTTATACCTTCCCTTACGGCGCGGTTCAGGTGTCCGCCGATATATGAGACAGATACTGCGCCAGTTGATAGTAGCGCTTGTCCTTCGTGTCTTTCTCTTTGTGTCCCCTGTCGCAGCGCTTTCGAAAGTTTTCAAAGATGTACCAACTAGCTCGATTGTCCGTGTTATTCCAGAAAGACAGGGCCACTCAATATTTGGTAACGGTGGTAATGAAGCGTGATTTTATGATCACAGCCGCATTAAAAAATTAAAAACAATAAGAAGAGAGAGGAGCAAAAGCGGGGAAGCTAGGAACAACAAGCTCTCATTTCAAAGCAGAACCTTTCGCTACTTTCATGAACACTTGCACACAATAAAAAAAGCGCTCAAACATGAATGGCTGCATTTGAAAGCAGATTGATTTCGAAATGAAACCAGTGGAATGATACTAGGGATGAAAAATTTGTTGTCTCATGCCATTAGAAATAAAAGTATGAAGAAACTTGACATGGCGCACAGATGCACAGTGTTCTTTCAGTTATGAATATAAACACACTGGATCTTCTTTGAATATAGTGGCTAGAAGCCAAAAGTTGAAAAGTAATAGAAAGGCAAACATTCATTCGTTGAAATACCGAAGTTATATCATAAGCTTGAGGCGCGTGATTTCTTTCCAGAAGAATAACGTAACGTGATACATGCCACGCACACAACTATATTCGTCCTTTGAATCCAGTCGTCACAATAATAACAAGCCGCTCCTGTATTCGGCATGCCCTATCAAGGACTAAGAATTCATTCTTTCTGTTACCAGCATTCAATGGAATAATATCCCTTCGCTATAGCACTGACGCCTACAATAGGTTTAGTTTCACCTTACGCGTCCGACTGTTCACCAGTAGAACATTTTGTTTGTTTCGATAAGTAACTCATCCAATGGCATTCATTTTTTTTATTTAATATGGACTAGCTACCACTTGAAAACATAAGCGAGTATTAAGAAAATGTATGCTGCTAGTCACCTTTATTATTTTATTATGTATAATGAGTAAGCACATGAAATTCACATTCGTACATTGTTGTATAGGTTGCGCGGAAAGCGAGAACTGCGGTAAAATATTTGTTTGTCGAAATTTCCGGTTTGACGACAACTTTTGTATGTACAAGACAGTCCCCCCCCCCCCTTATTTTATGCGCAGAAATGTCCAGCACAAGTTTATTATTGATGCTCATCTTCCATGTACATTAACTCTTTGCAACAGGTAAATCCCAACTGCTTAACTGCACGATTAATTGGGGGTGAAACAACCATGACTAAGTTCTACACTCTAAAGAGAACTTCTTAAATCCGCCGCTTCACTCTACGGTGTTTTTGGAAATCTTCAATTATAGAATTTTCTTTCAAAGCCGCGCAACATAAGGCAGTGCGGTCGTTGCAGGTGGACTGTAGGGCAAGACGGACTGTTATTGAGTGATAGTGTGCAATGGAAAGAAGAATAAATAAGTAAAATTCACTAATTACCTTTTTAATTTCTGGGTTTAAGGTGCTAAATTGCATTGCAAATTTATGGCCTCCAACGTACAAAGCGACAGCAGCTCACATAATTTCGGGATCGCCATCGCAGCTCGAAACATCGAACGCAGAAAATGCGGTTTTTAAGCACGCAAGTTGGCTGTGCTTCATGGCAGATTGCTAAAATGGGTCCCTGTGCATGATATCGTCATCGCAATCACGTCAAAAATCTTATACGTCGTAAGAAAATACGAACGCTTTGAATTTGTTTCAAGCGACGCCGTATTATCAATTTTCAAAGTGGGAAAGCCAACTTGAATAGTTTTAAAGGTTTTTTTTCGTGTTTGATATTACGAACCACGACGCCAATTCTGAAATTTTAAAAACTGGGCTCGACTTCGATTTTGAAGCTTTCAGTTTCTTAATTGATTGTTGTATCCTAAAACGAAGAAAAAGCATAGCAGGTAATTTTAGTTAATTAATCGTCTTTCTGGTGTACTTTATCACGTATATAACGTACTCCTTACCGAACAGGTGAACGTGGCAAGAGAACAAAATTAAGTATCTTTTCAGGTTTTAAAAGAAAAAATCCGCATTGAATAATTTAAAACACTTCCGATAAACATTTCGTGCGGTGCACTCCGTGGCTTGTACGCACATTTTTTGAATCCATCGACCACTAGCCGCAACAGAAACGTAATTTCAATCTATTATTCGAATCAGTCAAACAATGCAGCCGATGTAGCCCGGCGTAAGCTTTAGGCGCCGATAGCTAACCAGAGACTGGCACTGCCACACATATATTTGGTGGCCGTGCAAATAATTCCGATAACTAAAGCTGAACATACAATTACCAATGACATCAATTCTAATCAAGAACTGCCCCCATGTGCGAACAGGCTTGAAGAAACAACGGTATTTTTGCCGCGCGGGAAACCCTCGAACATCCAAGAACACAGGGAGAGCATAGTTCCACACTGAGGAATTAAAAAAAAAAGGTGGTAGGGTTTTAACTCAGTTAAATCGAGTTGACGTGCGAAAGCATGTGTTTAGCTTGTGTTGCAGTTTAACAAGAGGGCGTGATGAGCTGCGGCGATAACATAGTGCCCTCGTGCAGTGGCGATAGCATTGCATTCTCGTGCAGTGGCCAGGGAAGCTGCTCTGCTCGCGACGCCGCGGGTTGGAAACCTAGTCGCGGCAATATTAATTTTATTTCTGCAGGTTCGTCAAGGTCCGGCTTCATATAAGATTTTTGGTTAGAACCGTCTTAACTAGAGATTTCACATTGAAATAACAGGTTCTTGAACGTCATTACTTTTGTTTGTTATCACTACAGGGTCGTGCCCAGTACTGGAGGGTTTGAGTGCCCCGTAAATACGAAAAAGTGGTAACAGCAAGCCCAAATTCCTTAATTAAAAGGGACTCCTTTCGTCGCTTCAGAATGAGATTAGCCCTGACAAGAACGCATTGCGTTAAACAGGCCGTAAAAGCAGGGCATTAAGCCATATAGCAGGGCAATTTCTCATCGTTTCATGTTACCACCAAACAGATCTTACCGATCAAGGCAGAAAGCTGAACGCGCACACTGGTAAACGCAACACAACGATAAAAACAACAAGAAGTGCGATTATACGTTACTATTGCTTTCGCTCGATTTTCTGAGTCTCCTCTACATTAATGGCCAAAGCGCTGGCTTGAATACAAATGATACCAACATGGGGTGGATATTCCAAGACAAATGTTTTGAGTGTGTTCTTTTAATTGTGTGATATTTAATTTACCCGTTCTTATCAGATGCAACACACCTAAATCGCCTCACAGCAGCAAAAAAAAAAAAAAATGTTCGGGGCAACAAGTGGCTTTCGAACAGGCTCCCCAGATACTATCTGTCAAGAGGCCTCGTGGATGCGGAGTGGCTAAAGGGTTCTGTCAAGCGCTCTTACAAATGACGCCCTTCGGTAGAGAGTGGGGAAGGCTGGAGTGATCCTGTTGCTTCCGAATTAGGTACTGCTGTCTAGATCATGAACATTTTCGGCACGTCCACAAAAGAAAATACGCTGAGCTAGCGATCACAGCGCCACCGGCGGCTACGATATCGTCACAATGCAAGTCACGCTGCACTTTCAACTTGGACATTGCGCGCAGTGGAAGGGAATACTGCGAAGCTTCAAACAAAACCAAAAAAAGAAATGTTCGTGCGTGCAAGTGCTCATTCGCATACTCAATTCATTCTCGCAGATAATCTATATTTGCTTAAAGCTTTTCAACTCTTTCTTTTTTATGAACATAGTTTATTCAGTTAAGTTCACGTGCACCTCTTGCAGAGTTCGGTCACCTTTCAGTTGTGCTGTTCACGTGGTCCGATCCTAAAAGTGGAGGAATCTATAAATCCCTCCCTTTTGCAGACTGCGTTTTGTGTATAGGCACCCCGGCTTTATCGCAAGCCTTGATGAATATATACTCAATTACATAAATTTCTAATAACACTTGCTCTCGAGCAAACATAAAAACAAACTGAATCACAAGCTTTCAGGCCATTTTTTTTCTGCTGTCGGAAGCGCATTAAAGTACTATGAAATTCTAAAACGACTCGCGAATGCGAAATCAAATAAAGAGCGTTAGCTAAGCTTTTTTCACCTACGTTTTCTGCAAATTCGGATAACAACCTGTAAACCAAGAAACGACGATTTTGCGCGATGCTGCAGCAATCTGATCACATGACCGGCCGCCATCTAGAAATCTCGGACGGACAACAAACATTCGAATGCGAGTAGCAAGGGCTTCGCGCTCTTAAAAGATGCACTGGGCTCGTCTCGACTCGTCGCTATGCGCGTTTCAACCTAACACCTGGCGCGAAGCTTACCTCGGGGATGTTTTCGAAGTGGGACCGCTACACAGATAACCGGTTCGTTGATTCTCACAAGGACTGGCGCTGCAGACGTCACCCAGAAATAAGGCGAAGCAGAGTTCGAGGTCCAAGGCTCCACCGGCGTTGCGCCGCGAAGGGTCAACCAGAAATCACCGAACAGTCGAACAACGACGGCGTTTCTTTGCGCGCACGCACAATAGGCCACGCGAACGGCAGAAAGCGCAGAAAATATATTTTTCTCTTCGTTTCATTTTTCTTTTCTCTCTGTACAGTGTGGGCAACGCTTCGGTTGTTCTCAAGCTACACAATGGGTGTCCGGACACTGAAAAAGACATCACCGTTTCTGATTATTTATTTTGTTGGTGTTTTAGCTGTGCCTGCGTCACCGCACCGAGGGGCAGAGACTTGGAAACACGGAGCGTCTCCGCAGCAGCACAATGCAGGCGGTGTGAAAAGATTACAGCCGTCCGGCAGGACTCGGAGCTCTTGTGCACCGTTCTGCGGTGCAGCAGCTGGCGGCGTCGCTGGCGCAGCTAACAATAACAAATGGAACGACACTGCACTACGCTCTCACCATCGCTGCCCGAATGAGTGCTGTAAAAGCAACTATTTTATTCTTTCTGTTTCCTTTGGTTTTCTTTCTTTTCCTTGGGGAGCGGAGGGGCGGAGGGAGATTTGGGAATAGTGCTTGGAGGAAATGTAAGTGATGAAACTCGCCTCCCACCACGGACAAATAAATTAAACCCGCTGACAATGCCGCAGGACAAACGCAAAAACATTGCGACACATCGACTTTGCCAACGCTGCCGCATAGTAGAACGCGGGGCCAAGTTTGCGCGCGCCTCGGGGTTGGCGTTTTGTGTAACTGCAGCTCTGGAGAAGGCGCTTGAGCTTACGAGATTACGACGGCCGTGGGTGGGGTATTGGCATCTGTAGATTTTTCCCGACGTCAGCTCGAAAGCGCACGACCTATAATAGCCAGTCGGGCTGCGCAAATGTGCAACACCTCCGAACGAAGCGGCAAAGAGTGATTACAAGACCTGACTCCAGAAAAATATTATATAAGGGTCACTCGCACGCCTGGAGCTAAGAGCGACGTTTTGGCCCGATGTCACATCGCAAACTTTCTCAGTGCTGGGAAATGAGCATTGCAAAACGTATACAGAAAAAAAAGGAAAGGTAGCTCAGTGGTTAGGGCGCTCGCCTACTGAGCCGGAGTACCCGGGTTCGAACCCGACCGCGGAGGCTGTGTTTCGATGGAGGTGTTTCGATGAAGGCGAAGCGCAAAAAAAAAATTAGCTGTGGTTTAGCTTTGGTTGAACCTGATGAGAAGCGAAAGAAACCGACTCTGCGTCGCTGGTTAGACGTACCGCCTTAAATACTTTCTGTTATTTCTTCTTCGCCCCCCCCCCACCCCCCTCCAGTAGCACTCTTCCGTCGTTTCTCGACGCGTGTCGCACGTTCTTCTTCTCTCTCTATAGTACGGCGTTTCTTCCTAGCCTCATTGAAACTTTGAAGCTTCGCTTTCCGGCGGGCTATCATGGCAACATTTTGTTCCTCTTCCATCGCCAAAACCGGTTTCTACCCACAGCATATATACACAGCTCTCCATTGACGTCACATAGGGTGGCCCTGAAACTCGGAAACAAGACAATACCTGAGAAAAAACGGAAGTCAGAGTGCTTGGAATGTGGCTGCAAAACACAGGACGATGTAGCAAAACCATCGCTTCTCTACGAATACAACAGAGCAAGTCGCCAGAATCATGCGAAGAGTCAGCAGTAAAGTAAAAAGATGCGGATGAGAGAACAGGACACCCTAAGACTAATAGACAGCCTTGTCACGAGCAGGGTAACGTACAATTTCCCCTACCACGAACTAAGCAAGCAAGAGACTCTAAGAATCGACACCATACTACGCAAAGCGCACAAAACGGCACTCAAACTTCCAATGTCAACACAAACCGAAACGCTAATGGCACTGGGAGTATCGAACAGCTTCGGCGAACTACGAGAACCGCAACGTAGTACGCAACTAGACAGACTCACTCAAACCAGAACTGGAAGAGGCCTAATGGAGAAATTAGGGCTACCCCTGGGCACATAAAAAGACAAGGAATAGGTTAATTATAAAGACACAAACAACATCCGGGTAAGACCCATACCCAGACACATGGGTCACAATATACGCCATGAAAGACGACAAGCCAGAGTCTGAGCACTCAGCAGAGAATTCAGCGACAATCCCAGCGTAGTCTACACGGACGCAGCAAAGTACCGATACCAACGCAAAACGATCGCCGTAGTAACAGACGAAGGAGGGAAAGAAATAACCAGAACAACGATAAACAACCCAAGCATAGAGGCAGCTGAAGAAGCTGCCATTGCTCTGACAATATCGCACGGCAACGCAACAGGCCAAAACCACACCATAGTGACGGACTCCAAACAAGCATGCCGAAACTACACAAGAGGCAGGATCGATAGCATCGCCAATCATATTCTACGCACGATGAGAAGACACAAACACTAAACATAATATAGTATGGGTTCCGGGACATGAGAGGATGAGGGGCAGCGTGGCAGCAGACGAGTTAGCTCCAGGGTACGTCAACCGAGCAGACTCAAGACTTTGCACCACGGGCACCTTTGACAATGTTACCCACACGCACTCACACATACTCGATCATTACAGGGGTCAGCGGAAACGCTACCCAACCCCACACAAAAGGCTATCCAAATACGAGGCGGTAGACTGGCGCAGACTACAAACCGGTACCTACCCGCACCTGCACAAACTACAGATGAGTTTCCCTACAAAATATGCAGACGAATGCCCGTGGTGCCAGGGTAAACCTACTCTAGAACAGGTCCCATGGACCTGCCCTAAGGCAGACTTAGAGCCTAAAATAGACCACCCGAGTGTGACGCAGTGGGAACACTTGCTGGCCAGCCAGGACGAGGAAGCGCAACGATTTCTCGTACGCAGAGCCACGCTGGAAGCTGTCAAGTGCCGCATCCTGGACCGAGGATCGACCACGGCGCCCGGTGACCCGTAAGGGTAAGAACAGTTTAAATTTGTCACAAATAGTTTTTTCCATCCATCCATCCATCCATCCATCCATCCATCCATCCATCCATCCATCCATCCATCCATCCACCCATCCACCCATCCACCCATCCACCCATCCACCCATCCATCCATCCATCCATCCATCCATCCATCCATCCATCCATCCATCCATCCATCCATCCATCCATCCATCCATCCATCCATCCATCCATCCATCCATCCATCCATCCATCCATCCATCCATCCATCCATCCATCCATCCATCCATCCATCCATCCATCCATCCATCCATCCATCCATCCATCCATCCATCCATCCATCCATCCATCCATCCATCCATCCATCCATCCATCCATCCATCCATCCATCCATCCATCCATCCATCCATCCATCCATCCATCCATCCATCCATCCATCCATCCATCCATCCATCCATCCATCCATCCATCCATCCATCCATCCATCCATCCATCCATCCATCCATCCATCCATCCATCCATCCATCCATCCATCCATCCATCCATCCATCCATCCATCCATCCATCCATCCATCCATCCATCCATCCATCCATCCATCCATCCATCCATCCATCCATCCATCCATCCATCCATCCATCCATCCATCCATCCATCCATCCATCCATCCATCCATCCATCCATCCATCCATCCATCCATCCATCCATCCATCCATCCATCCATCCATCCATCCATCCATCCATCCATCCATCCATCCATCCATCCATCCATCCATCCATCCATCCATCCATCCATCCATCCATCCATCCATCCATCCATCCATCCATCCATCCATCCATCCATCCATCCATCCATCCATCCATCCATCCATCCATCCATCCATCCATCCATCCATCCATCCATCCATCCATCCATCCATCCATCCATCCATCCATCCATCCATCCATCCATCCATCCATCCATCCATCCATCCATCCATCCATCCATCCATCCATCCATCCATCCATCCATCCATCCATCCATCCATCCATCCATCCATCCATCCATCCATCCATCCATCCATCCATCCATCCATCCATCCATCCATCCATCCATCCATCCATCCATCCATCCATCCATCCATCCATCCATCCATCCATCCATCCATCCATCCATCCATCCATCCATCCATCCATCCATCCATCCATCCATCCATCCATCCATCCATCCATCCATCCATCCATCCATCCATCCATCCATCCATCCATCCATCCATCCATCCATCCATCCATCCATCCATCCATCCATCCATCCATCCATCCATCCATCCATCCATCCATCCATCCATCCATCCATCCATCCATCCATCCATCCATCCATCCATCCATCCATCCATCCATCCATCCATCCATCCATCCATCCATCCATCCATCCATCCATCCATCCATCCATCCATCCATCCATCCATCCATCCATCCATCCATCCATCCATCCATCCATCCATCCATCCATCCATCCATCCATCCATCCATCCATCCATCCATCCATCCATCCATCCATCCATCCATCCATCCATCCATCCATCCATCCATCCATCCATCCATCCATCAGTCCACCCCCGTTGTCAAGCAGAGTATCTATTTCCATGATTGATGTTTTTGTTTAATCAAATTTCTTTGATATGACGTCACCGTCATGCAGCATCGCAAGTTATCCCAGCTCTTCAACCTTTGACCTTGACCTGTCTGTCCGCCTGCTGTTGCCAGGAAGAATGAAAAGGAAAGTGCACAGGCCTGCCCACTGGCTCAACCC
Source organism: Amblyomma americanum (assembly GCF_052857255.1). Classification (NCBI taxonomy): domain Eukaryota; kingdom Metazoa; phylum Arthropoda; class Arachnida; order Ixodida; family Ixodidae; genus Amblyomma; species Amblyomma americanum. The sequence goes on from NC_135502.1 coordinate 51,988,511, forward strand.
GAGCCACAATCGCTACCACGTGCTGAGAGTAGGAGAGTTCAAAGATGGGATAGAAAGACAGGATAGAAAAGACGCGCGGTATAATGACCCAGCAATACCGGGCCGACCGGTGGCGGAAGTGAAGCAACCTTCAAGCACTCCGCCACATTTCCAAAAATAAGTCGAATATGTTGGGTCCAAATGGGACCCGTATCAGATATTACCGTGACCTTGACCTTCGAGAGATTTGGGGGTTGCCCACCATCTTGGTTTGGCTTCTATGCGCCACTATCGCCTACGCGACGTTTCTCCATGGCCTACGTGATTTTGCTCTACGGTGTGACCTCTAAAGCTTGTCAAGGTCATAAACGGAACTACACTGCCTTCTTGAAAACAGGGCGTAGTGAAGCTTTCACTTGAAAATTGAAAATTGGTTTATAGGGAAAGGAAATGGCGCAGTATTTCTCACATATCGGCGGACACCTGAACCGCGCCGTAAGGAAAATGATAAAGGAGGGAGTGAAAGAAGAAAGGAAGAAAGAATTGCCCATACGACGCCCGTACAGCGCGGTACAGGTGTCAGCCGAGATGTGTGACAGATACTCCGCCATAGCCCCATTAAGTGACCACGAGCCCGTGGCGCCGGCGACATTTAGGGCTCTTGACACATCCCGGATCGATGTGTCTTCTCATCCAGAGCAACCGGAAAAACACCGCCCCCCCTGGCGGTGACATGGAGACTCGAAGCGCGCATTAAGGCTTCGACGTCACAAGCGCTAGTATAAAAATACCACTATTTTCTTTATTTCCTGGTCATAGCTTTATTTTTATAATTGGATTTATTATGAATCATATGAGTAATTTTCGCCAAAGTAAAAATGCAACATTGTGAGGTATTCGATTTACGTGTGATGTAGTGTAAGGGCCAGCGACGGCCGGGTGGACTAGAAATCAGAGCACACTTTTGGATGGTGCCTATTGTTAGTCATTCATCGATGCACTGCTTGGGAAGAAAAATTAAAAAAAAATCTTAGGTGACTGTTGCCTGAAGATAAAACAACTTTGGCATGCCCAGCCCAGGACATATTCTGAGATATGATTATTTAAATAGCGCGGTGGGGATTCTGAAATCTCCTTCCGGTTTAATGAAAATTTTAATGTTCTAAAGTCGTGAAATATCAATTTCCTGTCGAAGCAGTTCCAATGTCATCTATTCGCAGCGAAGGAATATTTTGCAAGGTGCATGTAGTAATAGAGAAATGTCCTCTTACCCAACGGCCCTTCTCCAATGAGCTAGAAGAGTCCTTGGTGCGAAGCGTCCTGCAATAAAAAGAAGATAGCAAGCTCAGCCACCTTTGAAAGGTAGATGCGGAAGTATACATTATGTAAACATAGAGAAGACAAGCATGTCGCAGGGACATATGAGTTCTCAAGATAATTATCATGAAACATTTGCTGTTATTACCACCGGGGCATAAACAAAATTAACAAATAGATAAACGAAGTTTCTTTTTCTTCAGGACAGATTTCGGCTCAAAATAAGAGAAACAAAATAGAAAAAAAACACGAACCTTGATTCTGCTTCGCGTCG